>NW_027040410.1:0-175326 GCF_034236695.1 Oncorhynchus nerka | reverse complement strand
GGTACTGTAGTCAATATGAACCCAGTGCTCTGTGCAGGGCTACGGTACTGTAGTCAACATGAACCCAGTGCTCTGTGCAGGGCCACTGTAGTCAATATGAACCCAGTGCTCTGTGCAGGGCCGCTGTAGTCAATATGAACCCAGTGCTCTGTGCAGGGCCACTGTAGTCAATATGAACCCAGTGCTCTGTGCAGGGCCACTGTAGTCAATATGAACCCAGTGCTCTGTGCAGGGCCACTGTAGTCAATATGAACCCAGTGCTCTGTGTAGGACTACGGTACTGTAGTCAATATGAACCCAGTGTTCTGTGCAGGACTACAGTACTGTAGTCAATATGAACCCAGTGCTCTGTGCAGGGCCACGGTACTGTAGTCAATATTAACCCAGTGCTCTGTGCAGGGCTACGGTACTGTAGTCAATATGAACCCAATGCTCTGTGTAGGACTACAGTACTGTAGTCGATATGAACCCAGTGCTCTGTGCAGGACTACAGTACTGTAGTCAATATGAACCCAGTGCTCTGTGCAGGGCCACGGTACTGTAGTCAATATTAACCCAGTGCTCTGTGCAGGGCTACGGTACTGTAGTCAATATTAACCCAGTGCTCTGTGCAGGACTACGGTACTGTAGTCAATATGAACCCAGTGCTCTGTGTAGGGCCACGGTACTGTAGTCAATATGAACCCAGTGCTCTGTGTAGGGCCACGGTAATGTAGTCAATATGAACCCAGTGCTCTGTGCAGGGCTACGGTACTGTAGTCAATATGAACCCAGTGCTCTGTGCAGGGCTACGGTACTGTAGTCAATATGAACCCAGTGCTCTGTGTAGGGCCACGGTACTGTAGTCAATATGAACCCAGTGCTCTGTGCAGGGCTACGGTACTGTAGTCAATATGAACCCAGTGCTCTGTGCAGGGCCACTGTAGTCAATATGAACCCAGTGCTCTGTGCAGGGCCACTGTAGTCAATATGAACCCAGTGCTCTGTGCAGGGCCACTGTAGTCAATATGAACCCAGCGCTCTGTGCAGGGCCACTGTAGTCAATATGAACCCAGTGCTCTGTGCAGGACTACGGTACTGTAGTCAATATGAACCCAGTGCTCTCTGCAGGACTACGGTACTGTAGTCAATATGAACCCAGTGCTCTGTGCAGGGCTACGGTACTGTAGTCAATATGAACCCAGTGCTCTGTGCAGGGCTACGGTACTGTAGTCAATATGAACCCAGTGCTCTGTGTAGGGCCACGGTACTGTAGTCAATATGAACCCAGTGCTCTGTGCAGGGCTACGGTACTGTAGTCAATATGAACCCAGTGCTCTGTGCAGGGCCACTGTAGTCAATATGAACCCAGTGCTCTGTGCAGGGCCACTGTAGTCAATATGAACCCAGCGCTCTGTGCAGGGCCACTGTAGTCAATATGAACCCAGTGCTCTGTGCAGGACTACGGTACTGTAGTCAATATGAACCCAGTGCTTTCTGCAGGACTACGGTACTGTAGTCAATATGAACCCAGTGCTCTGTGCAGGGCCACGGTACTGTAGTCAATATGAACCCAGTGCTCTGTGCAGGGCCACGGTACTGTAGTCAATATTAACCCAGTGCTCTGTGTAGGGCCACGGTACTGTAGTCAATATGAACCCAGTGCTCTGTGCAGGGCCACGGTACTGTAGTTAATATGAACCCAGTGCTCTGTGCAGGGCCACTGTAGTCAATATGAACCCAGTGCTCTGTGCAGGGCCACTGTAGTCAATATGAACCCAGTGCTCTGTGTAGGACTACGGTAATGTTGTCAATATGAACCCAGTGCTCTGTGTAGGGCCACGGTACTGTAGTCAATATGAACCCAGTGCTCTGTGCAGGGCTACGGTACTGTAGTCAATATGAACCCAATGCTCTGTGTAGGACTACAGTACTGTAGTCGATATGAACCCAGTGCTCTGTGCAGGACTACGGTACTGTAGTCAATATGAACCCAGTGCTCTGTGCAGGGCCACGGTACTGTAGTCAATATTAACCCAGTGCTCTGTGCAGGGCTACGGTACTGTAGTCAATATTAACCCAGTGCTCTGTGCAGGACTACGGTACTGTAGTCAATATTAACCCAGTGCTCTGTGCAGGACTACGGTACTGTAGTCAATATGAACCCAGTGCTCTGTGTAGGGCCACGGTACTGTAGTCAATATGAACCCAGTGCTCTGTGTAGGGCCACTGTAGTCAATATGAACCCAGTGCTCTGTGCAGGGCCACGGTACTGTAGTCAATATTAACCCAGTGCTCTGTGCAGGACTACAGTACTGTAGTCAATATGAACCCAGTGCTCTGTGCAGGGCCACGGTACTGTAGTCAATATTAACCCAGTGCTCTGTGCAGGGCTACGGTACTGTAGTCAATATGAACCCAATGCTCTGTGTAGGACTACAGTACTGTAGTCGATATGAACCCAGTGCTCTGTACAGGACTACAGTACTGTAGTCAATATGAACCCAGTGCTCTGTGCAGGGCCACGGTACTGTAGTCAATATTAACCCAGTGCTCTGTGCAGGGCTACGGTACTGTAGTCAATATTAACCCAGTGCTCTGTGCAGGACTACGGTACTGTAGTCAATATGAACCCAGTGCTCTGTGTAGGGCCACGGTACTGTAGTCAATATGAACCCAGTGCTCTGTGTAGGGCCACGGTAATGTAGTCAATATGAACCCAGTGCTCTGTGCAGGGCTACGGTACTGTAGTCAATATGAACCCAGTGCTCTGTGCAGGGCTACGGTACTGTAGTCAATATGAACCCAGTGCTCTGTGTAGGGCCACGGTACTGTAGTCAATATGAACCCAGTGCTCTGTGCAGGGCTACGGTACTGTAGTCAATATGAACCCAGTGCTCTGTGCAGGGCCACTGTAGTCAATATGAACCCAGTGCTCTGTGCAGGGCCACTGTAGTCAATATGAACCCAGTGCTCTGTGCAGGGCCACTGTAGTCAATATGAACCCAGCGCTCTGTGCAGGGCCACTGTAGTCAATATGAACCCAGTGCTCTGTGCAGGACTACGGTACTGTAGTCAATATGAACCCAGTGCTCTCTGCAGGACTACGGTACTGTAGTCAATATGAACCCAGTGCTCTGTGTAGGGCCACGGTACTGTAGTCAATATGAACCCAGTGCTCTGTGCAGGGCTACGGTACTGTAGTCAATATGAACCCAGTGCTCTGTGCAGGGCCACTGTAGTCAATATGAACCCAGTGCTCTGTGCAGGGCCACTGTAGTCAATATGAACCCAGCGCTCTGTGCAGGGCCACTGTAGTCAATATGAACCCAGTGCTCTGTGCAGGACTACGGTACTGTAGTCAATATGAACCCAGTGCTCTCTGCAGGACTACGGTACTGTAGTCAATATGAACCCAGTGCTCTGTGTAGGGCCACGGTACTGTAGTCAATATGAACCCAGTGCTCTGTGCAGGGCTACGGTACTGTAGTCAATATGAACCCAGTGCTCTGTGCAGGGCCACTGTAGTCAATATGAACCCAGTGCTCTGTGCAGGGCCACTGTAGTCAATATGAACCCAGCGCTCTGTGCAGGGCCACTGTAGTCAATATGAACCCAGTGCTCTGTGCAGGACTACGGTACTGTAGTCAATATGAACCCAGTGCTTTCTGCAGGACTACGGTACTGTAGTCAATATGAACCCAGTGCTCTGTGCAGGGCCACGGTACTGTAGTCAATATGAACCCAGTGCTCTGTGCAGGGCCACGGTACTGTAGTCAATATTAACCCAGTGCTCTGTGTAGGGCCACGGTACTGTAGTCAATATGAACCCAGTGCTCTGTGCAGGGCCACGGTACTGTAGTTAATATGAACCCAGTGCTCTGTGCAGGGCCACTGTAGTCAATATGAACCCAGTGCTCTGTGCAGGGCCACTGTAGTCAATATGAACCCAGTGCTCTGTGTAGGACTACGGTAATGTTGTCAATATGAACCCAGTGCTCTGTGTAGGGCCACGGTACTGTAGTCAATATGAACCCAGTGCTCTGTGCAGGGCTACGGTACTGTAGTCAATATGAACCCAGTGCTCTGTGCTCTGTGTCAATATGAACCCAGTGCTCTGTGTAGGGCCACGGTACTGTAGTCAATATGAACCCAGTGCTCTGTGCAGGGCTACGGTACTGTAGTCAATATTAACCCAGTGCTCTGTGCAGGACTACGGTACTGTAGTCAATATTAACCCAGTGCTCTGTGCAGGACTACGGTACTGTAGTCAATATGAACCCAGTGCTCTGTGTAGGGCCACGGTACTGTAGTCAATATGAACCCAGTGCTCTGTGCAGGGCCACGGTACTGTAGTCAATATGAACCCAGTGCTCTGTGCAGGGCCACTGTAGTCAATATGAACCCAGCGCTCTGTGCAGGGCCACTGTAGTCAATATGAACCCAGTGCTCTGTGTAGGACTACAGTACTGTAGTCGATATGAACCCAGTGCTCTGTGCAGGACTACGGTACTGTAGTCAATATGAACCCAGTGCTCTGTGCAGGGCCACGGTACTGTAGTCAATATTAACCCAGTGCTCTGTGCACGGTACTGTAGTCAATATTAACCCAGTGCTCTGTGCAGGACTACGGTACTGTAGTCAATATTAACCCAGTGCTCTGTGCAGGACTACGGTACTGTAGTCAATATGAACCCAGTGCTCTGTGTAGGGCCACGGTACTGTAGTCAATATGAACCCAGTGCTCTGTGTAGGGCCACGGTACTGTAGTCAATATGAACCCAGTGCTCTGTGCAGGGCTACGGTACTGTAGTCAATATTAACCCAGTGCTCTGTGCAGGACTACGGTACTGTAGTCAATATTAACCCAGTGCTCTGTGCAGGACTACGGTACTGTAGTCAATATGAACCCAGTGCTCTGTGTAGGGCCACGGTACTGTAGTCAATATGAACCCAGTGCTCTGTGCAGGGCCACGGTACTGTAGTCAATATGAACCCAGTGCTCTGTGCAGGGCCACTGTAGTCAATATGAACCCAGCGCTCTGTGCAGGGCCACTGTAGTCAATATGAACCCAGTGCTCTGTGCAGGACTACGGTACTGTAGTCAATATGAACCCAGTGCTTTCTGCAGGACTACGGTACTGTAGTCAATATGAACCCAATGCTCTGTGTAGGGCCACGGTACTGTAGTCAATATGAACCCAATGCTCTGTGCAGGGCCACGGTACTGTAGTTAATATGAACTTAAATGTAAATGAACCCAGTGCTCTGTGCAGGGCCACTGTAGTCAATATGAACCCAGTGCTCTGTGTAGGACTACGGTACTGTAGTCAATATGAACCCAGTGCTCTGTGCAGGACTACAGTACTGTAGTCAATATGAACCCAGTGCTCTGTGCAGGGCCACGGTACTGTAGTCAATATTAACCCAGTGCTCTGTGCAGGGCTACGGTACTGTAGTCAATATGAACCCAATGCTCTGTGTAGGACTACAGTACTGTAGTCGATATGAACCCAGTGCTCTGTGCAGGACTACAGTACTGTAGTCAATATGAACCCAGTGCTCTGTGCAGGGCCACGGTACTGTAGTCAATATTAACCCAGTTCTCTGTGCAGGGCTACGGTACTGTAGTCAATATTAACCCAGTGCTCTGTGCAGGACTACGGTACTGTAGTCAATATTAACCCAGTGCTCTGTGCAGGACTACGGTACTGTAGTCAATATGAACCCAGTGCTCTGTGTAGGGCCACGGTACTGTAGTCAATATGAACCCAGTGCTCTGTGTAGGGCCACGGTACTGTAGTCAATATGAACCCAGTGCTCTGTGCAGGGCTACGGTACTGTAGTCAATATGAACCCAGTGCTCTGTGCAGGGCTACGGTACTGTAGTCAATATGAACCCAGTGCTCTGTGCAGGACTACGGTACTGTAGTCAATATGAACCCAGTGCTCTGTGCAGGGCCACTGTAGTCAATATGAACACAGTGCTCTGTGCAGGGCCACTGTAGTCAATATGAACCCAGCGCTCTGTGCAGGGCTACTGTAGTCAATATGAACCCAGTGCTCTGTGCAGGACTACGGTACTGTAGTCAATATGAACCCAGTGCTCTCTGCAGGACTACGGTACTGTAGTCAATATGAACCCAGTGCTCTGTGCAGGGCTACGGTACTGTAGTCAATATGAACCCAGTGCTCTGTGTAGGGCCACGGTACTGTAGTCAATATGAACACAGTGCTCTGTGCAGGGCCACTGTAGTCAATATGAACCCAGTGCTCTGTGCAGGGCCACTGTAGTCAATATGAACCCAGTGCTCTGTGTAGGGCCACGGTACTGTAGTCAATATGAACACAGTGCTCTGTGCAGGGCCACTGTAGTCAATATGAACCCAGTGCTCTGTGCAGGGCCACTGTAGTCAATATGAACCCAGTGCTCTGTGCAGGGCCACTGTAGTCAATATGAACCCAGCGCTCTGTGCAGGGCCACTGTAGTCAATATGAACCCAGTGCTCTGTGCAGGACTACGGTACTGTAGTCAATATGAACCCAGTGCTTTCTGCAGGACTACGGTACTGTAGTCAATATGAACCCAGTGCTCTGTGCAGGGCTACGGTACTGTAGTCAATATGAACCCAGTGCTCTGTGCAGGGCCACGGTACTGTAGTCAATATTAACCCAGTGCTCTGTGTAGGGCCACGGTACTGTAGTCAATATGAACCCAGTGCTCTGTGCAGGGCCACGGTACTGTAGTCAATATTAACCCAGTGCTCTGTGCAGGGCTACGGACCTGTAGTCAATATGAACCCAATGCTCTGTGTAGGACTACAGTACTGTAGTCGATATGAACCCAGTGCTCTGTGCAGGACTACAGTACTGTAGTCAATATGAACCCAGTGCTCTGTGCAGGGCCACGGTACTGTAGTCAATATTAACCCAGTGCTCTGTGCAGGGCTACGGTACTGTAGTCAATATTAACCCAGTGCTATGTGCAGGACTACGGTACTGTAGTCAATATTAACCCAGTGCTCTGTGCAGGACTACGGTACTGTAGTCAATATGAACCCAGTGCTCTGTGTAGGGCCACGGTACTGCGGTACTGTAGTCAATATGAACCCAGTGCTCTGTGTAGGGCTACGGTACTGTAGTCAATATGAACCCAGTGCTCTGTGCAGGCTAATGTACTGTAGTCAATATGAACCCAGTGCTCTGTGTAGGGCCACGGTACTGTAGTCAATATGAACCCAGTGCTCTGTGCAGGGCTACGGTACTGTAGTCAATATGAACCCAGTGCTCTGTGCAGGACTACGGTACTGTAGTCAATATGAACCCAGTGCTCTGTGCAGGGCCACTGTAGTCAATATGAACCCAGTGCTCTGTGCAGGGCCACTGTAGTCAATATGAACCCAGCGCTCTGTGCAGTGCCACTGTAGTCAATATGAACCCAGTGCTCTGTGCAGGACTACGGTACTGTAGTCAATATGAACCCAGTGCTCTCTGCAGGACTACGGTACTGTAGTCAATATGAACCCAGTGCTATGTGCAGGGCTACGGTACTGTAGTCAATATGAACCCAGTGCTCTCTGCAGGGCTACGGTACTGTAGTCAATATGAACCCAGTGCTCTGTGCAGGGCTACGGTACTGTAGTCAATATGAACCCAGTGCTCTGTGCAGGACTACGGTACTGTAGTCAATATGAACCCAGTGCTCTGTGCAGGGCCACTGTAGTCAATATGAACCCAGTGCTCTGTGCAGGGCCACTGTAGTCAATATGAAGTGCTCTGTGCAGTGCTGTAGTCAATATGAACCCAGTGCTCTGTGCAGGGCCACTGTAGTCAATATGAACCCAGTGCTCTGTGCAGGGCTACGGTACTGTAGTCAATATGAACCCAGTGCTCTGTGCAGTGCCACGGTACTGTAGTCAATATGAACCCAGTGCTCTGTGCAGGACTACGGTACTGTAGTCAATATGAACCCAGTGCTCTGTGCAGGGCCACACTGTAGTCAATATGAACCCAGTGCTCTGTGCAGGGCTACGGTACTGTAGTCAATATGAACCCAGTGCTCTGTGTACGGCCACTGTAGTCAATATGAACCCAGTGCTCTGTGCAGGGCCACTGTAGTCAATATGAACCCAGTGCTCTGTGCAGGACTACGGTACTGTAGTCAATATGAACCCAGTGCTCTGTGCAGGGCCACGGTACTGTAGTCAATATGAACCCAGTGCTCTGTGCAGGACTACGGTACTGTAGTCAATATGAACCCAGTGCTCTGTGCAGGGCTACGGTACTGTAGTCAATATGAACCCAGTGCTCTGTGCAGGGCCACTGTAGTCAATATGAACCCAGTGCTCTGTGCAGGGCTATGGTACTGTAGTCAATATGAACCCAGTGCTCTGTGCAGGACCACGATACTGTAGTCAATATGAACCCAGTGCTCTGTGCAGGGCTACGGTACTGTAGTCAATATGAACCCAATGCTCTGTGCAGGGCCACGGTACTGTAGTCATTATGAACCCAGTGCTCTGTGCAGGGCTACGGTACTGTAGTCAATATGAACCCAGTGCTCTGTGCAGGGCCACTGTAGTCAACATGAACCCAGTGCTCTGTGCAGGGCCACAGTACTGTAGTCAATATGAACCCAGTGCTCTGTGCAGGGCTACGGTACTGTAGTCAATATGAACCCAGTGCTCTGTGCAGGGCCACTGTAGTCAACATGAACCCAGTGCTCTGTGCAGGGCCACGGTACTGTAGTCAATATGAACCCAGTGCTCTGCAGGACCACGGTACTGTAGTCAATATGAACCCAGTGCTCTGTGCAGGGCTACGGTACTGTAGTCAATATGAACACAGTGCTCTGTGCAGGGCTACGGTACCGTAGTCAATATGAACCCAGTGCTCTGTGCAGGACTACGGTACTGTAGTCAATATGAACCCAGTGCTCTGTGCAGGGCCACGGTACTGTAGTCAATATGAACCCAGTGCTCTGTGCAGGGCCACGGTACTGTGGTCAATATGAACCCAGTGCTCTGTGCAGGACCACGGTACTGTAGTCAATATTAACCCAGTGCTCTGTGCAGGGCTACGGTACTGTAGTCAATATGAACCCAGTGCTCTGTGCAGGGCCACGGTACTGTAGTCAATATGAACCCAGTGCTCTGTGCAGGGCTACGGTACTGGAGTCAATATGAACCCAGTGCTCTGTGCAGGACTACGGTACTGTAGTCAATATGAACCCAGTGCTCTGTGCAGGGCCACGGTACTGTAGTCAATATGAACCCAGTGCTCTGTGCAGGGTCACTGTAGTCAATATGAACCCAGTGCTCTGTGCAGGGCCACGGTACTGTAATCAATATGAACCCAGTGCTCTGTGCAGGGCCACTGTAGTCAATATTAACCCAGTGCTCTGTGCAGGGCTACGGTACTGTAGTCAATATTAACCCAGTGCTCTGTGCAGGACTACGGTACTGTAGTCAATATTAACCCAGTGCTCTGTGCAGGACTACGGTACTGTAGTCAATATGAACCCAGTGCTCTGTGTAGGGCCACGGTACTGTAGTCAATATGAACCCAGTGCTCTGTGTAGGGCCACCACTGTAGTCAATATGAACCCAGTGCTCTGTGCAGGCACGGCCACTGTAGTCAATATGAACCCAGTGCTCTGTGTAGGGCCACGGTACTGTAGTCAATATGAACCCAGTGCTCTGTGCAGGGCTACGGTACTGTAGTCAATATGAACCCAGTGCTCTGTGCAGGACTACGGTACTGTAGTCAATATGAACCCAGTGCTCTGTGCAGGGCCACTGTAGTCAATATGAACCCAGCGCTCTGTGCAGGGCCACTGTAGTCAATATGAACCCAGTGCTCTGTGCAGGACTACGGTACTGTAGTCAATATGAACCCAGTGCTCTGTGCAGGGCCACGGTACTGTAGTCAATATTAACCCAGTGCTCTGTGCAGGGCTACGGTACTGTAGTCAATATTAACCCAGTGCTATGTGCAGGACTACGGTACTGTAGTCAATATGAACCCAGTGCTCTGTGTAGGGCCCACGGTACTGTAGTCAATATGAACCCAGTGCTCTGTGTAGGGCTACGGTACTGTAGTCAATATGAACCCAGTGCTCTGTGCAGGGCTAATGTACTGTAGTCAATATGAACCCAGTGCTCTGTGTAGGGCCACGGTACTGTAGTCAATATGAACCCAGTGCTCTGTGCAGGGCCACTGTAGTCAATATGAACCCAGTGCTCTGACTGCACTGGGAACCCAGTGCTCTGTGCAGGGCCACTGTAGTCAATATGAACCCAGTGCTCTGTGCAGGGCCACTGTAGTCAATATGAACCCAGCGCTCTGTGCAGTGCCACTGTAGTCAATATGAACCCAGTGCTCTGTGCAGGACTACGGTACTGTAGTCAATATGAACCCAGTGCTCTCTGCAGGACTACGGTACTGTAGTCAATATGAACCCAGTGCTCTGTGCAGGACTACGGTACTGTAGTCAATATGAACCCAGTGCTCTGTGCAGGGCCACTGTAGTCAATATGAACCCAGTGCTCTGTGCAGGGCCACTGTAGTCAATATGAACCCAGTGCTCTGTGCAGGACTACGGTACTGTAGTCAATATGAACCCAGTGCTCTGTGCAGGGCCACTGTAGTCAATATGAACCCAGTGCTCTGTGCAGGGCCACTGTAGTCAATATGAACCCAGTGCTCTGTGCAGGGCCACTGTAGTCAATATGAACCCAGCGCTCTGTGCAGGGCCACTGTAGTCAATATGAACCCAGTGCTCTGTGCAGGACTACGGTACTGTAGTCAATATGAACCCAGTGCTCTCTGCAGGACTACGGTACTGTAGTCAATATGAACCCAGTGCTCTGTGCAGGGCCACTGTAGTCAATATGAACCCAGTGCTCTGTGCAGGGCTACGGTACTGTAGTCAATATGAACCCAGTGCTCTGTGCAGTGCCACGGTACTGTAGTCAATATGAACCCAGTGCTCTGTGCAGGACTACGGTATTGTAGTAAATATGAACCCAGTGCTCTGTGCAGGGCCACGGTACTGTAGTCAATATGAACCCAGTGCTCTGTGCAGGGCTACGGTACTGTAGTGAACCCAGTGCTCTGTACGGCCACTGTAGTCAATATGAACCCAGTGCTCTGTGCAGGGCCACTGTAGTCAATATGAACCCAGTGCTCTGTGCAGGACTACGGTACTGTAGTCAATATGAACCCAGTGCTCTGTGCAGGGCCACGGTACTGTAGTCAATATGAACCCAGTGCTCTGTGCAGGACTACGGTACTGTAGTCAATATGAACCCAGTGCTCTGTGCAGGGCTACGGTACTGTAGTCAATATGAACCCAGTGCTCTGTCTGTAGTCAATATGAACCCAGTGCTCTGTGCAGGGCTATGGTACTGTAGTCAATATGAACCCAGTGCTCTGTGCAGGACCACGATACTGTAGTCATTATGAACCCAGTGCTCTGTGCAGGGCTACGGTACTGTAGTCAATATGAACCCAGTGCTCTGTGCAGGGCCACTGTAGTCAACATGAACCCAGTGCTCTGTGCAGGGCCACGGTACTGTAGTCAATATGAACCCAGTGCTCTGTGCAGGGCTACGGTACTGTAGTCAATATGAACCCAGTGCTCTGTGCAGGGCCACTGTAGTCAACATGAACCCAGTGCTCTGTGCAGGGCCACGGTACTGTAGTCAATATGAACCCAGTGCTCTGTGTAGGACTACGGTACTGTAGTCAATATGAACCCAGTGCTCTGTGCAGGGCTACGGTACTGTAGTCAATATGAACACAGTGCTCTGTGCAGGGCTACGGTACCGTAGTCAATATGAACCCAGTGCTCTGTGCAGGACTACGGTACTGTAGTCAATATGAACCCAGTGCTCTGTGCAGGGCCACGGTACTGTAGTCAATATGAACCCAGTGCTCTGTGCAGGGCCACGGTACTGTGGTCAATATGAACCCAGTGCTCTGTGCAGGACCACGGTACTGTAGTCAATATTAACCCAGTGCTCTGTGCAGGGCTACGGTACTGTAATCAATATGAACCCAGTGCTCTGTGCAGGGCTACGGTACTGTAGTCAATATGAACCCAGTGCTCTGTGCAGGGCCACTGTAGTCAATATGAACCCAGTGCTCTGTGCAGGACTACGGTACTGTAGTCAATATGAACCCAGTGCTCTGTGCAGGGCCACGGTACTGTAGTCAATATGAACCCAGTGCTCTGTGCAGGGTCACTGTAGTCAATATGAACCCAGTGCTCTGTGCAGGGCTACGGTACTGTAATCAATATGAACCCAGTGCTCTGTGCAGGGCTACGGTACTGTAGTCAATATTAACCCAGTGCTCTGTGCAGGGCTACGGTACTGTAGTCAATATTAACCCAGTGCTCTGTGCAGGACTACGGTACTGTAGTCAATATTAACCCAGTGCTCTGTGCAGGACTACGGTACTGTAGTCAATATGAACCCAGTGCTCTGTGTAGGGCCACGGTACTGTAGTCAATATGAACCCAGTGCTCTGTGTAGGGCCACGGTACTGTAGTCAATATGAACCCAGTGCTCTGTGCAGGGCTACGGTACTGTAGTCAATATGAACCCAGTGCTCTGTGCAGGGCTACGGTACTGTAGTCAATATGAACCCAGTGCTCTGTGCAGGACTACGGTACTGTAGTCAATATGAACCCAGTGCTCTGTGCAGGGCCACGGTCAACTGTAGCTCTGTGCAGGGCCACTGTAGTCAATATGAACCCAGTGCTCTGTGCAGGACTACGGTACTGTAGTCAATATGAACCCAGTGCTCTCTGCAGGACTACGGTACTGTAGTCAATATGAACCCAGTGCTCTGTGCAGGGCTACGGTACTGTAGTCAATATGAACCCAGTGCTCTGTGCAGGTCAATATGAACACAGTGCTCTGTGCAGGGCCACTGTAGTCAATATGAACCCAGTGCTCTGTGCAGGGCCACTGTAGTCAATATGAACCCAGTGCTCTGTGCAGGGCCACGGTACTGTAGTCAATATGAACACAGTGCTCTGTGCAGGGCCACTGTAGTCAATATGAACCCAGTGCTCTGTGCAGGGCCACTGTAGTCAATATGAACCCAGTGCTCTGTGCAGGGTCAATATGAACCCAGCGCTCTGTGCAGGGCCACTGTAGTCAATATGAACCCAGTGCTCTGTGCAGGGCTACGGTACTGTAGTCAATATGAACCCAGTGCTCTGCAGGACTACGGTACTGTAGTCAATATGAACCCAGTGCTCTGTGCAGGGCTACGGTACTGTAGTCAATATGAACCCAGTGCTCTGTGCAGGGCCACGGTACTGTAGTCAATATTAACCCAGTGCTCTGTGTAGGGCCACGGTACTGTAGTCAATATGAACCCAGTGCTCTGTGCAGGGCCACGGTACTGTAGTCAATATTAACCCAGTGCTCTGTGCAGGGCCACTGTAGTCAATATGAACCCAGTGCTCTGTGCAGGGCCACTGTAGTCAATATGAACCCAGTGCTCTGTGCAGGGCCACTGTAGTCAATATGAACCCAGCGCTCTGTGCAGGGCCACTGTAGTCAATATGAACCCAGTGCTCTGTGCAGGACTACGGTACTGTAGTCAATATGAACCCAGTGCTCTCTGCAGGACTACGGTACTGTAGTCAATATGAACCCAGTGCTCTGTGCAGGGCTACGGTACTGTAGTCAATATGAACCCAGTGCTCTGTGTAGGGCCACGGTACTGTAGTCAATATGAACACAGTGCTCTGTGCAGGGCCACTGTAGTCAATATGAACCCAGTGCTCTGTGCAGGGCCACTGTAGTCAATATGAACCCAGTGCTCTGTGTAGGGCCACGGTACTGTAGTCAATATGAACACAGTGCTCTGTGCAGGGCCACTGTAGTCAATATGAACCCAGTGCTCTGTGCAGGGCCACTGTAGTCAATATGAACCCAGTGCTCTGTGCAGGGCCACTGTAGTCAATATGAACCCAGCGCTCTGTGCAGGGCCACTGTAGTCAATATGAACCCAGTGCTCTGTGCAGGACTACGGTACTGTAGTCAATATGAACCCAGTGCTTTCTGCAGGACTACGGTACTGTAGTCAATATGAACCCAGTGCTCTGTGCAGGGCCACGGTAGTGTCTCAGTGCTCTGTGCAGGGCCACGGTACTGTAGTCAATATTAACCCAGTGCTCTGTGTAGGGCCACGGTACTGTAGTCAATATGAACCCAGTGCTCTGTGCAGGGCCACGGTACTGTAGTCAATATTAACCCAGTGCTCTGTGCAGGGCCGGACCTGTAGTCAATATGAACCCAATGCTCTGTGTAGGACTACAGTACTGTAGTCGATATGAACCCAGTGTGCAGGACTACAGTACTGTAGTCAATATGAACCCAGTGCTCTGTGCAGGGCCACGGTACTGTAGTCAATATTAACCCAGTGCTCTGTGCAGGGCTACGGTACTGTAGTCAATATTAACCCAGTGCTCTGTGCAGGACTACGGTACTGTAGTCAATATGAACCCAGTGCTCTGTGTAGGGCCACGGTACTGCGGTACTGTAGTCAATATGAACCCAGTGCTCTGTGTAGGGCTACGGTACTGTAGTCAATATGAACCCAGTGCTCTGTGCAGGGCTAATGTACTGTAGTCAATATGAACCCAGTGCTCTGTGTAGGGCCACGGTACTGTAGTCAATATGAACCCAGTGCTCTGTGCAGGGCTACGGTACTGTAGTCAATATGAACCCAGTGCTCTGTGCAGGACTACGGTACTGTAGTCAATATGAACCCAGTGCTCTGTGCAGGGCCACTGTAGTCAATATGAACCCAGTGCTCTGTGCAGGGCCACTGTAGTCAATATGAACCCAGTGCTCTGTGCAGGGCCACTGTAGTCAATATGAACCCAGTGCTCTGTGCAGTGCCACTGTAGTCAATATGAACCCAGTGCTCTGTGCAGGACTACGGTACTGTAGTCAATATGAACCCAGTGCTCTCTGCAGGACTACGGTACTGTAGTCAATATGAACCCAGTGCTATGTGCAGGGCTACGGTACTGTAGTCAATATGAACCCAGTGCTCTCTGCAGGGCTACGGTACTGTAGTCAATATGAACCCAGTGCTCTGTGCAGGGCTACGGTACTGTAGTCAATATGAACCCAGTGCTCTGTGCAGGACTACGGTACTGTAGTCAATATGAACCCAGTGCTCTGTGCAGGGCCACTGTAGTCAATATGAACCCAGTGCTCTGTGCAGGGCCACTGTAGTCAATATGAACCCAGTGCTCTGTGCAGGGCCACTGTAGTCAATATGAACCCAGCGCTCTGTGCAGGGCCACTGTAGTCAATATGAACCCAGTGCTCTGTGCAGGACTACGGTACTGTAGTCAATATGAACCCAGTGCTCTCTGCAGGACTACGGTACTGTAGTCAATATGAACCCAGTGCTCTGTGTAGGGCCACTGTAGTCAATATGAACCCAGTGCTCTGTGCAGGGCTACGGTACTGTAGTCAATATGAACCCAGTGCTCTGTGCAGGGCCACGGTACTGTAGTCAATATGAACCCAGTGCTCTGTGCAGGACTACGGTATTGTAGTAAATATGAACCCAGTGCTCTGTGCAGGGCCACGGTACTGTAGTCAATATGAACCCAGTGCTCTGTGCAGGGCTACGGTACTGTAGTCAATATGAACCCAGTGCTCTGTGTACGGCCACTGTAGTCAATATGAACCCAGTGCTCTGTGCAGGGCCACTGTAGTCAATATGAACCCAGTGCTCTGTGCAGGACTACGGTACTGTAGTCAATATGAACCCAGTGCTCTGTGCAGGGCCACGGTACTGTAGTCAATATGAACCCAGTGCTCTGTGCAGGACTACGGTACTGTAGTCAATATGAACCCAGTGCTCTGTGCAGGGCTACGGTACTGTAGTCAATATGAACCCAGTGCTCTGTGCAGGGCCACTGTAGTCAATATGAACCCAGTGCTCTGTGCAGGGCTATGGTACTGTAGTCAATATGAACCCAGTGCTCTGTGCAGGACCACGATACTGTAGTCAATATGAACCCAGTGCTCTGTGCAGGGCTACGGTACTGTAGTCAATATGAACCCAATGCTCTGTGCAGGGCCACGGTACTGTAGTCATTATGAACCCAGTGCTCTGTGCAGGGCTACGGTACTGTAGTCAATATGAACCCAGTGCTCTGTGCAGGGCCACTGTAGTCAACATGAACCCAGTGCTCTGTGCAGGGCCACGGTACTGTAGTCAATATGAACCCAGTGCTCTGTGCAGGGCTACTGTACTGTAGTCAATATGAACCCAGTGCTCTGTGCAGGGCCACTGTAGTCAACATGAACCCAGTGCTCTGTGCAGGGCCACGGTACTGTAGTCAATATGAACCCAGTGCTCTGTGTAGGACTACGGTACTGTAGTCAATATGAACCCAGTGCTCTGTGCAGGGCTACGGTACTGTAGTCAATATGAACCCAGTGCTCTGTGCAGGGCTACGGTACCGTAGTCAATATGAACCCAGTGCTCTGTGCAGGACTACGGTACTGTAGTCAATATGAACCCAGTGCTCTGTGCAGGGCCACGGTACTGTAGTCAATATGAACCCAGTGCTCTGTGCAGGGCCACGGTACTGTGGTCAATATGAACCCAGTGCTCTGTGCAGGACCACGGTACTGTAGTCAATATTAACCCAGTGCTCTGTGCAGGGCTACGGTACTGTAATCAATATGAACCCAGTGCTCTGTGCAGGGCTACGGTACTGTAGTCAATATGAACCCAGTGCTCTGTGCAGGGCTACGGTACTGGAGTCAATATGAACCCAGTGCTCTGTGCAGGACTACGGTACTGTAGTCAATATGAACCCAGTGCTCTGTGCAGGGCCACGGTACTGTAGTCAATATGAACCCAGTGCTCTGTGCAGGGTCACTGTAGTCAATATAAACCCAGTGCTCTGTGCAGGGCTACGGTACTGTAATCAATATGAACCCAGTGCTCTGTGCAGGGCTACGGTACTGTAGTCAATATGAACCCAGTGCTCTGTGCAGGGCCACGGTACTGTAGTCAATATGAACCCAGTGCTCTGTGCAGGGTCACTGTAGTCAATATGAACCCAGTGCTCTGTGCAGGGCTACGGTACTGTAGTCAATATGAACCCAGTGCTCTGTGCAGGGCCACTGTAGTCAATATGAACCCAGTGCTCTGTGCAGGACCACGGTACTGTAGTCAATATGAACCCAGTGCTCTGTGCAGGGCTACGGTACTGTAATCAATATGAACCCAGTGCTCTGTGCAGGGCTACGGTACTGTAGTCAATATGTACCCAGTGCTCTGTGCAGGGTCATGGTACTGTAGTCAATATGAACCCAGTGCTCTGTGCAGGGCCACTGTAGTCAATATGAACCCAGTGCTCTGTGTAGGACTACGGTACTGTAGTCAATATGAACCCAGTGCTCTGTGCAGGGCCACTGTATGAACCCAGTCAAGTCAATATGAACCCAGTGCTCTGTGCAGGGCCACGGTATGAACCCAGTGTCTGTCAATATGAACCCAGTGCTCTGTGCAGGGCTACGGTACTGTAGTCAATATGAACCCAGTGCTCTGTGCAGGGCCACTGTAGTCAACATGAACCCAGTGCTCTGTGCAGGGCCACGGTACTATAGTCAATATGAACCCAGTGCTCTGTGCAGGACTACGGTACTGTAGTCAATATGAACCCAGTGCTCTGTGCAGGGCCACTGTAGTCAACATGAACCCAGTGCTCTGTGCAGGGCCACGGTACTATAGTCAATATGAACCCAGTGCTCTGTGTATTCAGAACCCAGGCTCTGTGCAGGGCTACGGTACTGTAGTCAATATGAACCCAGTGCTCTGTGCAGGGCTACGGTACCGTAGTCAATATGAACCCAGTGCTCTGTGCAGGGCCACGGTACTGTAGTCAATATGAACCCAGTGCTCTGTGCAGGGCCAGGGTACTGTAGTCAATATGAACCCAGTGCTCTGTGCAGGACCACGGTACTGTAGTCAATATTAACCCATTGCTCTGTGCAGGGCTACGGTACTGTAATCAATATGAACCCAGTGCTCTGTGCAGGGCTACGGTACTGTAGTCAATATGAACCCAGTGCTCTGTGCAGGGCTACGGTACTGTAGTCAATATGAACCCAGTGCTCTGTGCAGGACTACGGTACTGTAGTCAATATGAACCCAGTGCTCTGTGCAGGGCCACGGTACTGTAGTCAATATGAACCCAGTGCTCTGTGCAGGAACACGGTACTGTAGTCAATATGAACCCAGTGCTCTGTGCAGGGCTACGGTACTGTAATCAATATGAACCCAGTGCTCTGTGCAGGGCTACGGTACTGTAGTCAATATGAACCCAGTGCTCTGTGCAGGGCCACGGTACTGTAGTCAATATGAACCCAGTGCTCTGTGCAGGGTCACTGTAGTCAATATGAACCCAGTGCTCTGTGCAGGGCTACGGTACTGTAGTCAATATGAACCCAGTGCTCTGTGCAGGGCCACTGTAGTCAATATGAACCCAGTGCTCTGTGCAGGACCACAGTACTGTAGTCAATATGAACCCAGTGCTCTGTGCAGGGCTACGGTACTGTAATCAATATGAACCCAGTGCTCTGTGCAGGGTCACTGTAGTCAATATGAACCCAGTGCTCTGTGTAGGACTACGGTACTGTAGTCAATATGAACCCAGTGCTCTGTGCAGGGCCACTGTAGTCAATATGAACCCAGTGCTCTGTGCAGGGCTACGGTACTGTAGTCAATATGAACCCAGTGCTCTGTGCAGGGCTACGGTACCGTAGTCAATATGAACCCAGTGCTCTGTGCAGGACTACGGTACTGTAGTCAATATGAACCCAGTGCTCTGTGCAGGGCCACGGTACTGTAGTCAATATGAACCCAGTGCTCTGTGCAGGGCCACGGTACTGTAGTCAATATGAACCCAGTGCTCTGTGCAGGACCACGGTACTGTAGTCAATATTAACCCAGTGCTCTGTGCAGGGCTACGGTACTGTAATCAATATGAACCCAGTGCTCTGTGCAGGGCTACGGTACTGTAGTCAATATGAACCCAGTGCTCTGTGCAGGGCTACGGTACTGTAGTCAATATGAACCCAGTGCTCTGTGCAGGACTACGGTACTGTAGTCAATATGAACCCAGTGCTCTGTGCAGGGCCACGGTACTGTAGTCAATATGAACCCAGTGCTCTGTGCAGGAACACGGTACTGTAGTCAATATGAACCCAGTGCTCTGTGCAGGACCACGGTACTGTAGTCAATATGAACCCAGTGCTCTGTGCAGGGCTACGGTACTGTAATCAATATGAACCCAGTGCTCTGTGCAGGGCTACGGTACTGTAGTCAATATGAACCCAGTGCTCTGTGCAGGGCTACGGTACTGTAGTCAATATGAACCCAGTGCTCTGTGCAGGGCTACGGTACTGTAGTCAATATGAACCCAGTGCTCTGTGCAGGGCCACTGTAGTCAATATGAACCCAGTGCTCTGTGCAGGGCCACGGTACTGTAGTCAATATGAACCCAGTGCTCTGTGCAGGACTACGGTACTGTAGTCAATATGAACCCAGTGCTCTGTGCAGAGCCACGGTACTGTAGTCAATATGAACCCAATGCTCTGTGTAGGGCCACGGTACTGTAGTCAATATGAACCCAGTGCTCTGTGCAGGGCCACTGTAGTCAATATGAACCCAGCGCTCTGTGCAGGGCCACTGTAGTCAATATGAACCCAGCGCTCTGTGCAGGGCTACGGTACTGTAGTCAATATGAACCCAGTGCTCTGTGCAGGGCCACGGTACTGTAGTCAATATGAACCCAGTGCTCTGTGCAGGGCTACGGTACTGTAATCAATATGAACCCAGTGCTCTGTGCAGGGCCACTGTAGTCAATATGAACCCAGTGCTCTGTGCAGGGCCACTGTAGTCAATATGAACCCAGTGCTCTGTGCAGGACTACGGTACTGTAGTCAATATGAACCCAGTGCTCTGTGCAGGGCCACGTTACTGTTGTCAATATGAACCCAGTGCTCTGTGCAGGACAACGGTACTGTAGTCAATATGAACCCAGTGCTCTGTGCAGGACTACGGTACTGTAGTCAATATGAACCCAGTGCTCTGTGCAGGGCCACGGTACTGTAGTCAATATGAACCCAGTGCTCTGTGCAGGGCTACGGTACTGTAGTCAATATGAACCCAGTGCTCTATGCAGGGCCACTGTAGTCAATATGAACCCAGTGCTCTGTGCAGGGCTACGGTACTGTAGTCAATATGAACCCAGTGCTCTCAGCAGAGCCACGGTACTGTAGTCAATATGAACCCAATGCTCTGTGCAGGGCCACAGTACTGTAGTCAATATGAACCCAGTAGGCTTTTCTAAGTCTACTGCAGTATTGACAGGAAATGACGGTATTATAATTGGCTCCCTCTGAATGGTTATCACAACATCTGTGTGTTTGAGGAATTCCCTTCCCTCACCAGTCTTTGAGCTCTGCGCAGACAGGGAATAGAGAGATAGATGATAGAGAGAGAGAGAGAGAGAGAGAGAGGGAGCGAGAGAGAGAGAGACAGAGAGAGAGAGACAGAGAGAGAGAGAGACAGAGAGAGAGTGAGAGAGAGAGTGAGAGAGAGAGAGAGAGAGAGAGAGAGAGAGAGAGAGAGAGAGAGAGAGACTATATGACAAGTGGACACAGAGGAGCGATGTGCTAACTGTTGTCATCTGCCGTGGTTCTGCCTCAGTACCTCTCGCCCACAGACACGTCATCGACAGGGTCAACAGCAGGTAATGTTGAGGAGTCTAAACCCCAACAGAGAGATGTTCACTGGCATATGCTCAGAGAGGAACAGAGAGAAGGAGAGTTTTTCCTTCATAAAAAGAGGATAGACAGATGTTAGTATGTTAATTAGGCTGGAGAGGGAGAGGGAGAGAGAGAGAACAGAGAGAATAGAGAGAATTTAATTGAGATATAGATGATGATCTGGTGCTCCTGTCACTAACCAAGGAAGACCTACAGCAGCACCAAGATCTTCTGCACAGATTCTGTCAGACCTGGGCCCTGACAGTATATCTCAGTAAGACAAAAATAATGGTGGTTACAAAAAAGGTCCAGTTGCCAGGACCACAAATACAAATTCCATCTAGATACTGTTGCCCTAGAGCACACAAAAAACTATACATACCTCGGCGCCACAGGTAACTTCCACAAAGCTGTGAACGAGGCAAGAAGGACCTTCAAAAGGAACATAGAATTTGAAATACCAATTAGAATAAAAAAATAGAATCTGGCTCACTGGGGTCCGCTCACCAACCTATAATTCGCAAAAATGGGACAAACCACAAATGTGCACATACGTATCAAATCAAATGTTAAATGCGCCGAATACACCAGTGAAATGCTTACTTACAAGCACTTAACCAACAATGCAGTTTAACCAGTTATGCATTAGGGGGCGCTATTAAAATTTTGGGATGAAAAACGTTCCCGTTTTAAACAAGATATTTTGTCACGAAAAGATGCTCGACTATGCATATAATTGACAGCTTTGGAAAGAAAACACTCTGACATTTCCAAAAACTGCAAAGATATTGTCTGTGAGTGCCACAGAACTGATGTTACAGGCGAAACCCAGATAAAAATCCAACCAGGAAGTGACGCATTTTTTGAAACCGCCTCATGCCAATGACTCCTTATATGGCTGTGAATGAGCTACGAATGAGCTTACATTTTCCACGTATTCCCCAAGGTGTATACAGCATTGTGACATCTTTTTAGGCATTTCCATTGAAGAATGGCTGTAAGGGACCATATATAGCATGTGGTCACATGGTGTCTCCCGCAGAAAATCTCGCATAAAATACTGAGGTAGCCATTTTTCCAATCGCTGGATCCTCAAGGTGTGTTTCTGTCGATATGCCGTGTTTCTGTCGATATTATGGAGCAAATGTTGAGCAAATTTTGAAAAAAGTTTGCCGTTATAGTTGTAGCATTTTACGGTCGATTTCTCAGCCAAGCATGATGAAGAAACGGGAGCTATTTCGCCTATAAAAATAATATTTTTGGAAAAAAGGAACATTTGCTATCTAACTGGGAGTCTCCTGAGTGAAAGCATCCGAAGTTCTTCAGAGGTAAATGATTTAATTTGGTTGCTTTTCTTATTTTCGTGTAAATGTTGCCTGCTGCCAGCAGAGCTAGCATAGCATTATGCCATGATAAACTTACACAAATGCTTGTCTAGCGTTGGCTGTAACGCATATTTTGAAAATCTGAGATGACAGTGTTGTTAACAAAAGGCTAAGCTTGTGTTTGAATGTATTTATTTCATTTCATTTGGGATTTTCATGAATAGGAAAAGTTTCTAGGGGTATTTATGTCCGCTGCGTTATGCTAATGCATTTGATTACTCTCCCGGATACGGGTTTGCTCGTCGCAAGAGGTTAATGTAAAATAAGTGTAACCTTTTTGGGATAGGGGGCAGCGTTTTCACTCTTGGATGAATAGCGTGTCCTCAGAGTGAACTGCCTCCTACTCTGTCCCAAATGCTAATATATGCATAGTATTATTAGTATTCGATAGAAAACACTCTGAAGTTTCTAAAACTGTTTGAATGACGTCTGTCAGTATGACAGAACACATATGGCAGGCGAAAACCTGAGAAAAATCCAACCAGGAAGTGGGACATCTGAGGTTTGTAGTTTTTCAAATCTTGGCCCACCGAAATACACATTGAGATATGGATGAGGTTGCACTTCCGATGGCTTCCACTAGATGTCAACCGTCTTCTGAAACTTGAATGAGGATTCTACTGTAAAGGCGCGGCTCCTGAGACCTCTTTGAGTCAGTGGTCTGGCAGAGAGCCTTGTTTTTGTTTTTTTATCTGACACAGAGGTTGTATTAAGGAGAAGTCTATCTTTAATTCTGTGAATAACACTTGTATCTTTTATCAATGTTTATTATGAGTATTCCTGCAAAATCACCGGATGTTTTGGAATCAAAATATTACTGCACATAAGGCGCCAATGTAAAACTGAGATTTTTGGATATAAATATGCAAATTATCGAACAAAACATACATGTATTGTGTAACATGATGTCCTATGAGTGTCATTTGATGAAGATCATCAAAGGTTAGTGATACATTTTATCTATATTTCTGCTTTTTGTGACTCCTATCTTTGGCTGGAAAAATGGCTGTGTGTTTTTTCGACTTGGTGGTGATCTAACATAATCATATGTTGTGCTTTAGCTGTAAAGCATTTTTGAAATGGGACATGATGGGTAGATTAACAAGATGTTTATCTTTCGTTTGCTGTATTGGACTTGTTAATGTGTGAAAGTTACATATTTCAAAAAAATATTTTTGAATTTCGGGCGCTGCCTTTTCAGCGGAATGTTGTCGAGGCTGGAAAAATGGCTAGAAAGATTACGTCAAAAATAGATAAGTAAGATATAAAATAAAAAATAATAAGTAATTAAAGAGCAGCAGTAAAATAACAGTAGCGAGACTATACACAGGGAGGTACCGGTACAGAGTCAATGTGGAGGCTATATACAGGGGGTAACGGTACAGAGTCAATGTGGAGGCTATATACAGGGGGTAGTCAAGGGGGTACCGGTACAGAGTCAACAGGGGTACAGAGTCAATGTGGAGGCTATATACAGAGTCAATGTGGAGGCTATATACAGGGGGTAACGGTACAGAGTCAATGTGGGGCTGTATACAGGGGTACTGAGTAATACAGGGGTACCGGTACAGAGTCAATGTGGGGGAGGTACTGGTAAAGAGTCAATACAGGGGTACTGGTAAAGAGTCAATGTGCTGAGGTACAGGTTAGTCGAGGTAATTGAGATAATATGTACAGTACATGTAATTGTGGTAACATGTATATGTAGGTAGAGTTAAAGTGACTATGCATAGATAATAACCAGAGAGTAGCAGCAGCGTAAAAAGGGTGGGGGCCTTCCTCTGACACCGCCTGGTACAGAGGTCCTTGATGGCAGAAATCTTGGCCCCAGTGATGTAGTGGGCCGTACGCACTATCCTCTGTCGTGCCTTGCGGTCAGAGGCCGATCAGTTGCCATACCAGGCAGTGATGCAACTAGTCAGGATGCTCTCGGTGGTGCAGCTGTAGAACCTTTTGAGGATCTGAGGACCCATGCCACATTTTTTCAGTCTCCTGAGGGGAATAGGCTTTGTTGTGCCCCCTTCATGACTGTATTGGTGTGTTTGGACCATGGTAATTTGTTGGTGATGTGGACACCAAGGAACTTGAAGATCTCAACCTGCTCCACTACAGCCTGCGGGCGCCCCTCAGGAAGTCCAGGATCCAGCTGCAGAGGGAGGTGTTTAGTCCCAGGGTCTTTAGCTTAGTGATGAGCTTTGAGGGAACTATGGTGTTGAATGCTGAGCTCTAGTGAAGGAGTAGCATTCTCACGTAGGTGTTCCTTTTGTCCAGGTGGGAAAGGGTAGTGTGGATTGCAATAGAGATTGCATCATCTGTGGATCTGTCAGGGCGGTATGCAAATTGGAGTGGGTCTAAGATTTCTGGGATAATGGTGTTGATGTGAGCCATGACCAGCCTTTCAATGCACTTCATGGCTACAGATGTGAGTGCTACGGGTTGGTAGTCATTTAGGCAGGTTACCTTAGTCGTCTTGGCACAGGGACTATGGTGGTCTGCTTGAAACATGTTGGTATTACAGACTCAGCCAGGGACAGGTTGAAAATGTCAGTGAAGACACTTGTAATAGTTTGCAAGCCTTGCCACATCCTGTATTGAAGCTTTGCCTGTTTGATGGTTCATCTGAGGTTGTATAACTGATTCAAGTATTTTTAGCCAGATCCTAATTGGTATGTCAAATTCTGTTCCTTTTGTTGGCATTCTTGCCTTGTCTCTCAGATCATTCACATAGCAGGATTTCTTATAAGCATCCGGGTTAGTCCCACTCCTTGAAAGTGGCAGCTCTACCCTTTAGCTCAGATGTTGCCTGTAATCCATGGCTTCTGGTTGGGGTATGTACGTATGGTTACTGTGGGGACAACGTCATCGATGCACTTATTGACGAATCCAGTGACTGATGGTGTACTCCTCAATGTCATCGGAAGAATCCCAGGAACATATTCCAGTCTGTGCTACCAAAACAGTCCTGTAGCTGACCATCTTCGTCATCTGACCACTTCTTTATTGACTGAGTCACTTCCTGCTTTCGTTTTTGCTTGTGAACAGGGATTAGGAGGATAGAATTATGGTCAGATTTGCCAGATGGAGGGCGAGGGAGAGCTTAGTATGCGTCTCTGTGAGGGGAGTAAAGGATGAGCGTTGTTGTGTCTTTGGCATCATTAAACGTGAAGACTGTTATTTTATCAAATCAATTCTCTGTAATTATTATTTTGTGATTAAACTAATGATGTAAATGTAATTAACTATGAAGTCGGAGCACCACGGAAAATCTTCAGATTACAAAGTTGTACATTTCCTAATATAACTCTTCAGATATTTTAATATCTGATCAATTAGTCTTCTGTTAATGAAGTATTCTTTACGTCAGTCTCATCTGAACGTCGTCAATTGTTGGTTATCTGCACAAACTCCGCCTTTACTATAAATCATCCATACACCAATTGGCTTAATCATTTATTTGCTAACGAATTAAATAATCACAGAAATGCATAAACAAACAAACAGTAGATATTGGTTACTAACAATGATAGGGAACATTCCCTAGTGGGCGAAACCGATATGACGGCTTGGTGGACAAAGGGAAGTGGGTGTGGTCTGAGAAAGAAGCGGGAAAGACAAGAGGGATCACTACACACAGTTGATAATTATATTAATCGAAATGCTAATCCTTTGCACATGAACGCTCACTCAATCGGGAATAATTGCAATCGATATATATTTACGCTTATGTGTCGTTGTGACCTTCTCTGTTGGAATCGTCAGTCCGTCTGCTGGAGAGTTCATCCGAGTCTCTCTCTCTCTTTCTGTTTCCCTGAAGAGTCAATAGTGGTTAGAATGGATACTTCAGAGTACCATTCAGAAATATTCTCATAGAATAGATGTTTCAGCGGTTGTCTGTATTCGCATCCCCGGTTTACATACTTTCTAGCTGCAGACTAGTAATTCGTATTTAAGATTTGCTCTTATTCTATAGGGATCGATAGTCTCAGAGTTTAACCATTTCCAGCCATGTAGCCAATGCTCCACGTGGTATAATTTTCAAGTTTTGGTCCTCAAATCTGTACCACCTCAGTTTACATCACGGTATGTGTGGTCTGAAGAGGATTTTCTCAGGATGGGTTTTTATTCGTAACAATAGGAAAGGGCTTCTCTCACATTAAAGGTTTAACATCACATTACCTCATTTCACAAATAGTTTAATCTTTACTCATTCATTTTATACAAGAAATAGATGCAAACACCATAAGTGAGAAATGTACACATTCAGAGATATAGTTATGTGTGTTTCCTGTCCTTCGTGAGGTCACCAAATGAAACACACTCAACATAACTGTACCTTAAGTGTCCACCGACCCTTCCCACATTCTCACAAGTGGACATATAGTTTTATTTTCCCATTTTGGGGATTTAGGATATAGGAGTTCGGCCACGTGAAATCCTTTGTTCACTCTGTGGTCTCTCTCTCTCTCTCTCTCTCTCTCTCTCTCTGCATGAAAAGGGGAGAGAATCTCCGCCAGGAATTTACGACCTGAGATAACAGAACCTGGGTGTAGGAGAGAATGAGAGAGGGGTAAGCCATGATCTACACCCAGAAAGGGCCACGTCATGACAGCGTTTTCCTGTTTGCTTATACAGCTCATTGAGTGCGGACTTAGTGCCAGCTTCGGTTGTGGTGGTAAATAGACAGCTACGAAAAATATAGATGAAAACTCTCTTGGTAAATAGATTTTAGATTTTGTGCACCAGCTGTTGTTTACAAATATACACAGACCACCACCCATTGTCTTACTGGAGACAGCTGTTCTATCTTGCCGATGGAGCGTAAACCCCACCAGCTGTATTTTATCCATGTCAGTGAAACATAAGATATTACAGTTCTTAATGTTGGAAGGATATTTGTGATCGTAGCTAGTCAATTTTGTTATCCAATGATTGTACATTGGCTAATAGGATTGATGGTAGAGGCAGATTTCTCACTCGCCATTGGATCCTTACAAGGCCCTCCGACCTACATCCTCGATATCTCTGTCTCTTTCTCAATCGAATAACGGGATGATGTCCTTGTCGGGTGTCTGAAGTAAATCCTTCACATACAACTCGTTAAAGAAAAAATCTTTGTCCAGTTCTAGGTGACTAATGGTTGTCCTGATATCCAGAAGCTCTTTTCGGTCATAAGAGACGGTAGCAGCAACATTATGTACAAATACGTTACAAACAATAGGAAAAAACAAACACAATAACACAACTGGTTAAGAGCCCGAAGAACAGCAGCCATCTTCTTCGGCACCATTCACATCTTCCGTGTACAGCGTAACACACCAAATAATGCATGTCAAGCAGAATTAGGCCGATACCCGCTAATTATCCAAATCTAGAAAAAAGCCATTCAATTCTATAACCATGTAAAAGGAAGCAATTCCCAAACCTTCCATAACAAAGCTATCACCTACAGATAAATTAACCATGGAGAAGAGACCCCTAAGCAAGCTTGCCCTGGGGCTCTGTTCACAAACACAAACAGACCCCACAGAGCTCCAGGAAAGAAACACAATTGTGACTGACCGGCTCAAATCGGTCTTATGTAGCAACATTTGAAATTGTTTTTTTTACAGTGGTCAAAAGCAGAGAGCTACAAAATGGTATATCATACACTGCATTTTTTTGGAAAAATGTGAAAGTAAATCTGCTTTGAAAGTTGAAACTTGTAAACTCACTTTTGAGAAAAGGGCCTTTGAATATTTTGGTACCTACTGGAGAGCTCTCCTTTGTCTACACCCATTCAGCATTGTTCACACCCTCTTAAGTTTTAGCTCCACCCATGCAGCATTGTTCACACCCTCTTAAGCTTTAGCTCCACCCATCTCTTTAAGGATTCACAAGTGAGGTCATGTATTAAACAGTGATTAGCGTAGTAAAGATTAATACTAAAAGTGGTCGTAGCCTACAATAAGGACAAATTACAGGTAGACTGAAAGTGTCCAAATATAAATATTTTAGATGACGCATACCCAGACACACTTGTCTAAATTGATGAGTCATGTGAAAAAAATGGTATAACCACCAGTCACATCCAGTGGTGGAAAAATAACAAAAAATTGTCATACTTGAGTAAAAGTAAAGATATAAGAAAATGACTCAAGTAAAAAGTAAAAGTTACCCAGTAAAATACTACTTGAGTAAAAGTCTAAAAGTATTTGGTTTTAAAAATACTTATGTATCAAAAGTAAATGGAATTGCTAAAATGTACTTACGTATAAAAAAATAAAAGTATAAATAATTTCAAATTCATTATGTTAAACTAGAAGGTAAAATGTTGTAATTTTTTTTTTGACGGATTGCCAGGGGCACACTCCAATTTACAAACAAAACATTTGTTTTTAGTGAGTCTGCCAGATCAGAGGCAGTAGAGATGACCAGGGATGTTCTCTTGATAAGTGTGTGAATTGGACAATTTTCCTGTCAAAATGTAACGAGTACATATGGGTGTCAGGGAAAATGTATAGGAGTAAAAAGTACATTATTTTTCTTTCAGAATGTAGTGTAGTAAAAGTAGCCCAAAATATAAATAGTAAAGTAATGTACTGATATCCCGAAAAAAAAGAAAAAAAACATATGTAGTACATTTACATATTTTTACTGAAGTACTTTACACCACTGCCCAAATGCCTTCACACCGGTACATTAGCCTACTGTATATACTGTTACACATGCACTTATCACATAGTATCCCATACATAAGTTAAGGCCATGCAACCTGAGTTAAAACTCGAGTGAGCTGCACATGTACAGTACATAAACATACAGTATGCATGGCGACATATATTTATGTGGTGGGACACTTGATACAGTCACACGGATATTGTTGTATATATTGTTGAATATTGTTGTGGTATGTCACAAAATCATGTTACGAACGCACATATCAATATTCATTTTATATATATATATATATCAATATTTTGCTAAGTCTTGCTACGTGGATGGGTCTCTACGGAACTAGAAATGCGAAGTGGCTTTCTGAGAAAACATCTCTAATGTTACACACACTTCATACACGTAACTTCATCTGCGATGTATTCATCAATTAAATAGTTTTACCTGCAGTACAGCCAAATGGTTACTTGCATAGAAGCAATATCAGAAATGTACAGCGTCACTATAAATAAAATACAGTATGTACAATACCAACAATATTAATAGCGATAGTGATAGACGAGGTAGTTACGTTTATATGCATACAATCAGTGGTAAAGTGGCTGAGCAGCAGGATAAAAAATAGTAGCAGCAACGTGTGTGTGTGTGTGTGTGTGTGTGTGTGTGTGTGTGTGTGTGTGTGTGTGTGTGTGTGTGTGTGTGTGTGTGTGTGTGTGTGTGTGTGTGTGTGTGTGTGTGTGTGTGTGTGTGTGTGTGTGTGTGTGTGTGTGTGCGTGCGCGTGCGTTTTTGTTTGTGTGCGTGTGCGCGTGTGTGTGTTAGGAGAGAGTCATTTTAATTATTTAATTACAGTTTTTCTCAGTCGCTTTGGTGCATTTCTTAGATCAAATGTGCAATTCTTGAAACTACTTGTACAAATTCCAAATCATCTAGTCACTTGTGCACATCATTAAAGCAATTTCTTATTCCTTTAGAGCAAATTGCAATTGATAATGTACAAGTGTCAGCTTTTTTCCACATTATCAATTGCTCATGTCATGTTGATCAAAATGTAGTAGATGGTTCTCTGTTGAATAGTCTTACCCCTCAAAACATCTAGGCATTAGTTCCTTGCATAAGCCATTACATGCAAAATTGTTGAACTATTTGTCATAAACTGTCAAGCATAGTTTTACACATTTCTATTAGACCTTTTGTACAAAAACGTGAATTGATGAATCGTGCAGGTGAAATTGAGCCTCACTCATGAAGGAATGTAAAGTGTTAGTTCAACCAACAATCAACCAGTTGTCTACATTTCTCAAAGGTGCATCTCATGAAGAATCAATTGGCAAGCATATATAGACAGACCAAAAACACAGAGTTGCAATTTTCCAATAATGGATGGACCAGGAAATGAACAGGGTCAACAGCCAAGAGGAGGAGGAAGAAGAGGAGCAAGGATGCATGGTGGAAGGCAAAACAGAGGAAGAGGCAAAAGAGGACATAGGCTCCACCTGGCACAGCCAGAAGAGGACTGGCCACCCCTCATAGCCTGGTTCCTCTCTAGGTTTATAATTTCCACCTGGCACAGCCAGAAGAGGACTGGCCACCCCTCATAGCCTGGTTCCTCTCTAGGTTTATAATCTCCACCCGGCACAGCCAGAAGAGGACTGGCCACCCCTCATAGCCTGGTGGAAGGTGGAAGGAACATGCAATATATGTACATGTTATGTCACTCTTCCTTACCAAAACAAATTCAACTGTGTGTTCTGGGATATAGTGTATAATGGAGTTGGAATCAAGTTAACCCTCCCACATGCAGAAGACGGGGTCGGAATATCATCGGTCACAGAGCTACTGTGGATTTGCCAGGCCAACGGGGAGGAAATATCACCATGTGTGCTGCTATTTCGGAGCATGGTGTCCTAACCCATATCCCCCTTATAGGGCCATACAACACCCAGCATCTACTCAACTTTTTAGAGACTCTCTACGGGGCTCTCATCCCTGATGATGAGAGGGGTCTGTTTAGAGAGGATTTGCCAAAGTATGTGGTCGTTTGTGATAATGTGAGTTTCCATCGATCAAACATAAGGCAATGGTTTGTGACCCACCCGAGGATGCTCATAAAATTCCTCCCACCTTATTCACCATTCCTTAAGCAAATTGAGGAGTTATTTTCAGCATGGAGGTGGAAGGTGTACGATCGTTAGCCACACACATAGATGACCCTGCTGGCTGCAATGGATGCAGCATGTGAGGACATCACAGTAGACGCCTGCAGAGGATGGATAAGGCATTCCAAAAGATTTTTTTTTCTTCATATCTATTGTATATTGCAATTTGTACAAATTGTTCTGAGAAATGCACTTATTATTTTGCACATGTTAGGGATGATGTGAAAAATGCACCAAAGCGACTGAGAAAAACTGTAATAGAGGCACTGCAGACAGTGCTGATGACTGGTCCGTCCGAACTAGGCATGAACAAGGGAATCTATATTCGGAGAGCCTGTTTCTGTCCTGCCCTCGACTTTGGGTCAGGACATGTGATGTCCCATTGCCTCTTCGTCGCAAAAACGCCCTGATCTTCTCAAAAATCTAAGTTTGTCTAGCGGTGTGCTTGTACAGTCCAGGTGGTGCTTGTACAGTCCAGGTGGTGCTTGTACAGTGCAGGTGGTGCTTGTACAGTCCAGGTGGTGCTTGTACAGTCCAGGTGGTGCTTGTACAGTCCAGGTGGTGCTTGTACAGTCCAGGTGGTGCTTGTACAGTCCAGGTGGTGCTTGTACAGTCCAGGTGGTGCTTGTACAGTCCAGGTGGTGCTTGTACAGACAGACCATCTATGGGAGGAAGGACGTCATCGTTGCGCAGACTGAGTCTGAACGCTCCTTGGCGACAACAACACCAGGCTCCAGAGCTTTGAAGCTGTTAAAACAGGAAAGAACCAAAAAAATAAGTCATTACAACCTTGCAGATCAATTCACCTTCCAAGTTTAGAGAAGAAGAATAACCTCATTCAATGCAATGAAAATGATATTCAACCTGAAGTGCTGCTATTGCTTGATCTGTGTCAGTGGCCTGAAGTACAGAGTCAGGTGTTGTTGCCAGCCATAGCTTTCCACCAGCACCGTATCATCCTCCAGTCCAACCAGCTGTGCGATGTGAGATCAATAAAAGCAGTGCCAAATCATGTTGGCTGGTCAATTAAATAATCAGAATGTGTTTATGCTTTACATACCAAGTGTTTTCATCCATTCCTTGTAGAAACACCACACCGCTGCTTTTGTCACATGGGATGGCTGACACGCCCTGATCTGTTTCACCTGTTCCTGTCTCCACCCCATTCAGGTGTCCCTTATTTTACCCCAGTGTATTTATCCCTGTGAGAGAGCGAGAGAGCGCAGAGGGTTCTACATGGAACACAAAAGGGTTCTACATGGAACACAAAATGGTTCTACATGGAACGCAAAGGGGTTCTACATGGAACACATAAGGGTTCTACATGGAACGCAAAAGGGTTCTACATGGAACACAAAGGGGTTCCACATGGAACATAAAATGGTTCTACATGGAACACAAAAGGGTTCTACATGGAACACAAAAGGGTTCTACATGGAACGCAAAGGGGTTCTACATGGAACACCTTAAAAGAGGTTTTCAAAGGGTTATCCTTTTCTTGTCTTCACTTTTTCTTGTAAGAGTGTCTAGTTTTAATCATGCTCTCCTAACAGGGTCATTTTCCCTTATCTGACATATCAATTTCACATAAGCAGAATACAGAGTGAAAATTGATGTTCCCGCCTGCAAAGAACTGCATATTGTTACACAGGGAGTGAGAGCAGAGCAGAAAGGACATTATGGGATTGAAACAGCTAGTCTACTGGGTGTGAGTGGGTTCCCCCGCTGGTCCAATCTACCACGCATCTTCTGCTCTCTCTCTCTCTCACACACACACAGGCACACTCACACATACACGCACACACTCACACATACACAAACACACACATCCCAGACACACACAGAGAGAGAGAGAGAGAGAGAGAGAGCGCAGCATTACACTGCAACGTGAGCTGATGAAGCAGGAAACATGAATTAAGACAGAAAGCTATTGAGGTAAAGGAGAAAAGTCTCTTCGTCTTATCCTTGTGTTCTTCTGGAAAATACAAAGATGAAGGACGACATATTTGAGAGAACTAGAGAGGTCGGAGGTCACAGTGAGGTCAAAACTCTTATTGTATCATTGTGTTCATGTTTAATTGACTCTGTACCGGTACCCCCTGTATATAGTCTCCACATTGACTCTGTACCAGTACCCCCTGTATATAGTCTCCACATTGACTCTGTACCAGTACCCCCTGTATATAGCCTCCACATTGACTCAGTACCGGTACCCCCTGTATATAGCCTGCACATTGACTCAGTACCGGTACCCCCTGTATATATCCTCCACATTGACTCTGTACCGGTACCCCCTGTATTTAGCCTCCACATTGACTCTGTACCAGTACCCCCTGTATATAGCCTCAACATTGACTCAGTACCGGTACCCCCGTATATAGCCTCCACATTGACTCAGTACTGGTACCCCCTGTATATAGCCACCACATTGACTCTGTACCGGTACCCCCTGTATATAGCCTCCACATTGACTCTGTACCGGTACCCCCTGTATATAGCCTCAACATTGACTCAGTACCGGTACCCCCGTATATAGCCTCCACATTGACTCAGTACCGGTGCCCCCTGTATATAGCCTCCACATTGACTCAGTATCGGTACCCCCTGTATATAGCCTGCACATTGACTCAGTACTGGTACCTCCTGTATATAGCCTCCACATTGACTCAGTATCGGTACCCCCTGTATATAGCCTCCACATTGACTCAGTACCGGTACCCCCTGTATATAGCCTGCACATTGACTCAGTACTGGTACCCCCTGTATATAGCCTCCACATTGACTCAGTATCGGTACCCCCTGTATATAGCCACCACATTGACTCTGTACCGGTACCCCCTGTATATAGCCTCCACATTGACTCTGTACCGGTAACCCCTGTATATAGCCTCCACATTGACTCAGTACCGGTACCTCCTGTATATAGCCTGCACATTGACTCAGTACTGGTACCCCCTGTATATAGCCTCCACATTGACTCAGTATCGGTACCCCCTGTATATAGCCTCCACATTGACTCAGTACCGGTACCCCCTGTATATAGCCTGCACATTGACTCAGTACTGGTACCCCCTGTATATAGCCTCCACATTGACTCAGTACCGGTACCCCCTGTATATAGCCTGCACATTGACTCAGTACTGGTACCCCCTGTATATAGCCTCCACATTGACTCAGTATCGGTACCCCCTGTATATAGCCTCCACATTGACTCAGTACCGGTACCCCCTCTTGCCTCGTTACTGTTATTTTATTGTGTTACTTTTTATTTAATTTTTTACTTTAGTTTATTTAGTAAATATTTCCTTAACTCTATTTTTTTAACTGCATTGTGGGTAAGGTCCTGTTGTATTCTGCGCATGTGACAAATACGATGTTTTTTGTTTTGATATAAAAGAATTAACATGTTTTTGTTTTTTCTAACTAAGAGGTCTATCACTTGATTCAGATGCTGTTTTACATACGAATTACTAGAGATTGTTGCAGTCAGCATGAGGTGTGATGAGGGTTTCTATGGATGATTCTCTGGTGAAGGGAGGAAGAGTCAAAACCACACAGAGCCACAGGCAGAAACTACCACGGCAAGTAGCATGGAGAGAGAAGGCCTTCTACCCCATCAAAAGGAACAGAAAGTTTGACATACCAATTAGCATCTGGCTAAAAATACTTGAATCAGTTATAGAACCCATTGTCCTATATGGTTGTGAGGTCTGGCTCACCAACCAAGAGTTCACAAAATGGGACAAACACCAAATTGAGACTCTGCATGCAGAATTCTGCAAAAATATCCTCAGTGTACAACATAAAACACCAAATAATGAATGCAGAGCAGAATTAAGCCGATACCCACTAATTATCAAAATCCGGAAAAGAGACAGAAAATTATACAACCACCTAAAAGGAAGCGATTCCCAAACCTTCCATAACAAAGCCATCATCTACAGAGAGATCCCCTAAGCAAGCTGGTCCTGGGGCTCTGTTCACAAACACAAACAGACCCCACAGTGCCCCAGGACAGCAACACAATTAGACCCAACCAAATCATGAGAAAACAAAAAGATAATTACTTGATACATTGAAAATAATTCACAAAAAAAACATAGCAAACTAGAATGCTATTTGGCCCTAAACAGAAAGTACACAGTGGAAGAATACCTGACCACTGTCATTAAGCAAAGCTTTGACTATGTACAGACTCAGTGAGCACAGCCTTGCTATTGAGAGAGGCTGCCAAAGGCAGACCTGGCTCTCAAGAGAAGACAGGCTACTTCTGTTGTCCTTCACATACATCCCCTTTCATGTTGTTACATCCCCTTTCATGTTGTTCAACTGCTGTTGTCCTTCACATACATCCCCTTTCATGTTGTTCAACTGCTGTTGTCCTTCACATACATCCCCTTTCATGTTGTTCAACTGCTGTTGTCCTTCACATACATCCCCTTTCATGTTGTTCAACTGCTGTTGTCCTTCACATACATCCCCTTTCATGTTGTTCAACTGCTGTTGTCCTTCACATACATCTCCTTTCATGTTGTTCAACTGCTGTTGTCCTTCACATACATCCCCTTTCATGTTGTTACATCCCCTTTCATGTTGTTACATCCCCTTTCATGTTGTTATATCCCCTTTCATGTTGTTACATCCCCTTTCATGTTGTTACATCTCCTTTCATGTTGTTCAACTGCTGTTGTCCTTCACATACATCCCCTTTCATGTTGTTACATCCCCTTTCATGTTGTTACATCCCCTTTCATGTTGTTACATCCCTTTCATGTTGTTACATCTCCTTTCATGTTGTTCAACTGCTGTTGTCCTTCACATACATCCCCTTTCATGTTGTTACATCCCCTTTCATGTTGTTCAACTGCTGTTGTCCTTCACATACATCTCCTTTCATGTTGTTCAACTGCTGTTGTCCTTCACATACATCCCCTTTCATGTTGTTCAACTGCTGTTGTCCTTCACATACATCCCCTTTCATGTTGTTACATCCCCTTTCATGTTGTTCAACTGCTGTTGTCCTTCACATACATCTCCTTTCATGTTGTTCAACTGCTGTTGTCCTTCACATACATCCCCTTTCATGTTGTTCAACTGCTGTTGTCCTTCACATACATCCCCTTTCATGTTGTTCAACTGCTGTTGTCCTTCACATACATCCCCTTTCATGTTGTTCAACTGCTGTTGTCCTTCACATACATCCCCTTTCATGTTGTTACATCCCCTTTCATGTTGTTCAACTGCTGTTGTCCTCCACATACATCCCCTTTCATGCCCTTTGTCTCCTTTTGCCTTTCCCTGTTGGATTAGTAAACTGTTGTTAATTTGATGTTGTCTGCATCTCGGTCTTACCTCAAAACGTGATATTTATATTTATTTTGTTTATTTCACTTGTGTTATTTATCTCTTTCACTTGCTTAGGCAATGTAAACATGTTTCCCATGCCAATAAAGCCCGTTGAATTGAATTTAGAGAAAAGGATTCAGAGAGAAGGGGAACGAGGAGAGGGAGAGAGATGGGCAGAGAAAGCAAGAGAGAGAGAGCGAGAGGGGGGGAGAGAGAGAGGGAGAGAGGGGAGAGGGAGAGAGAGTGGAAGATTGAGAGAGAGGGAGAGAGGGAAGAGGGAGAGAGAGATTGAGAGCGAGAGGGGGAGAGATGGGCAGAGAGAGAGCAAGAGAGTGAGAGAGAAAGAGAGAGCGAGACAGAGAGAGAGAGCGAGAGAGGTGGAAAGCGAGAGGTGGGAGAGAGGGAGGTGGAGACGGGGGAAAGGGGAGAGAGAAAGCGAGGTGAGGAGAGAGAGATAGAGAGAGGGGGAGGAGAGGGAGAGAAATGAGAGGTGAGGAGAGAGAGATAGAGAGAGGGGGAGAGGGAGAGAAATGAGAGGTGAGGAGAGAGAGGGGGAGAGAGAGAGGTGGAGAGAATGGGAGATGGGGAGAAAGAGATATGTGGGTGAAAGAGAGAGAGAGATCTGTTTTCCTGCAGGCTGTAAAGAGGGAGCAGTAGAGCGAGGTGTCAGTGCGTATGTAATTAGTAATTAAACGACAGACAGGACTGGTAGTCAGGGCACGTTCTGCATGCCTGTCTGAGGGAAGCGGGGGAAGAGGGAGGGGCTGGGGGAGAGAGGAGGAGAGGGTTTCATTCAATGTTTTTTGGCATTGGTTGACGAGGAGAGAGAGAAAGCAGAGGGGAGGGAGCGTCACTGGAGAGAAAGAAGAGGTAGATGGACTAACATTTGTTGAGAGAGAGTGAGGGAAAGAGAGAGGCAAAGGGAGAGGTAGAAAGAGAAATAAAGAGAAACAGAGGGGAGAGAGGGGGAAAGATGGGCAGAGAGAGAAAGAAAGAAAAAGAGAGAGAGAGAGAGATGGAGAAAGAGAGAACACAAAGGAATGGGAGATAGAGAAACAGACTGAGAGAGGGGGAGAGATGGGCAGAGAGAGAGAGAGAGAGAGAGATGGAGAAAGAGAGAACACAAAGGAATGGGAGATAGAGAAACAGAGAAACAGAGCGAGAGAGAAGGCCAGGAGAAAATAAAAATGTTTTCTTAATGTCGAAGCAGAAAGCGTGAGAACAGCCACAGCAGTCTGGAGGAACATTGTATCTGTCTGTCAGAAGAAAAGCTTGGCAGCAGAAGGAGAGAATGAGAGTCTATAAAAGAACCCTGTCTGAATGAGAGGAGGAGGGGACAGAGAGAAAGGAGAGAAAGAACCATTTCCTGCTAAATCACATTACCATGAGTGTTGATTAGATGGACAACCGTACACCAGGGAACTGCAGAAACTTCCTCAGGGGAAGAGGTATGTCTGACAGCATGAAAATAAATCAAAGAGGTACATAACAGTTATTCTGAAAAGTTAACATTTTGATGAATAGTGAAAAATAAAAATAAATCATATTCATTTTCAGACTGGATGTTTTGAAGGAAACTCTATACTAACTGTTTGTAATTGGCCCAGTATTTTCAATAAATGGCTTTTAAGTAAGTGTTCCATCAAGGGGAAAATAATCGAATGGCAGGAGGTACCTATTTCTATATCTCTATCTCTCTCACACAGCGATTATTCCACACTATCAAGAAATAGGAAGCTACTCACAAATCCATCTGTAATTTAGACAAACCAAGAACTGTTGGAACACCGGTCATTTACAACTATCTCTCTCTAATTGTAGGTTGATTCGTGAGGCTCTCCTACCCAACGTTCTGAGAATCACACACTGAGACACAAACCCCTAGATATGTGAGTGAGTTAAAACCTTTGCAGAGAGAAACCTGCCTCCTCAACATCATCTCAGCATCCACCTGCCCAACAGATATGTTCTGTGATAGCAGAGAGATCCACAGAACACAGTTCCAACCGGCAGGAAGTCCAGCCAACACTTCCTGCCTACACCCGTGGTAAACTCTTCAGGACATTCCTATTAAACCCCTCTCTAAGCCTCCTAGCTTCAGAAGCAGATGCTGCAGCAGGATAAGACCAACAGAATGAACACACACACACACAGAGCGATAGAGAAGAATAAGTCATCACAGTGGGAGAGGAGGAAGCTAAGCTTCAGCTGAATGTTGAATCAACAGAAAATAAGAAATTGCTGCTGCCTGTCGGTTTGGCAGCTATAGTTGATAGATTGAAACTTGGCCTCCACTCATCTCGCATTGGACCCACTCTCCCCAAGTAGACTAGCCACAATATTTTAATTTAATTTAAAAGGTAATACAAACTAACCACAATACTTAAAACGAATACTCCACTCAAAAACAATATTTTGGTGTTTGTTTCGTTAGCCCATTGTTCATATAGTCTCAAAATTCTTTGCATTTCAGAAGTCAAGTTTCAAGATATGTAAACTTTGAAAATATATACATCATGTCTGTATGATGCATTGTTCAGAACACGATGCTGCGTTTTGCTTCGTATCACACAGGCCACAATTCTGTATTCTCAAAGTTGCATATCTTGAAAACTTTTTGGGGACTATGTTAACAATGGATGAATGAAACAAATACCAAAAGATAGTTTTCATGTGCTCTTCTATGTGAGTAATTGCCAAGAAACTAAAGATCTCGTATAACGCTGTGTACTACTCCCTTCACAGAACAGCGCAAACTGGCTCTAACCAGACTAGAAAGAGGAGTGGGAGGCCCCAGTGCACAACTGAGCAAGAGGACAAGTACGTTAGAGTGTCTAGTTTGAGAAACAGTACCCTCACAAGTCCTCAACTGGCAGCTTCATTAAATAGTACCCACATAACACCAGTTTCAACGTCAACAGTGAAGTGGCGACTCCGGGATGCTGGCATTCTAGGCAGAGTTGCAGAATGGCCAATAAAAAGAAAGGATTAAGATGGGAAAAGAACACAGACACTGGATAGAAGAACTAGACAGATATCAATAATGGACTAATTAAACAAATACCAAAAGATAGTTTTTGGGTGGAGTTTTCCTTTAAGTGGCAGTCTTTCTCCAATGTATGCACAATGACATAATCCACAGACTGTTGGTCCATTAGGGGAGTAGTTGGCGCTTTAAAATCCCTAAAAAGGCATTGCGCCACAAAGTACAAAGCAGTACTTTACTTTATAATTTTTCTGTTAAATGTCTGCTCAGCCCACATGCTCTATGTAATAACTATTTCTGTCCCATTCCATGGAATGAAGGAAGATACCTAGCCATGTTTTACAACTGAATGCATTCAACTGCAATGAGTCTTCCACATTTAATCCAACCCTTCTGAATCAGAGAGGTGAGGGTGGCTTCCAGCCTTGCTCAGAAGAACAGATTTGTACCTTTTCGGCTCTGGGATTCAATCCAGCAACCTTTCAGTTCTACCCGTCAGGCTACTGCGTTCATAACAGTGGAGGCTCCTCAGTGGAAGGGGAGGAAGTGAATTTTTTTTTAAACATTAAATGGTAAAACATTTGAAAAAGTTATCATTTTTAGATAAAACTATACTAGGTTTTATCATTTATAATCACGTCACCAAATAATTTATTTAAACACAATTTTGCAAGAAAAGTCTACAGTAGCCTCAACAGCCCTCTGTAGGGTAGCACCATGGTGTAACTGGAGGACAGCTAGCTTCTGTCACCTCTGGGTACATTGACTTCAATACAAAACCTAGGAGGCTCATGGTTCTCATCCGCTTCCATAGACTTACACAGTTATTATGACAACTTCCCGGAGGACATCCTTCAACCTATTAGAGTTCTTGTGGCATGAACTGACATATTGTTCACCCAATCAAAGGATCAGAGAATGAATCTCGTACTGAAAGCATAAGCTTCAGCTAGCTATCACGGCAGTGCATAAAATGTGGTAAGTAGTTGACTCAAAGAGAGAGAAAGAATAGTTGAACAGTTTTAAACAAATTAATTTCTTCCAAAATGAAGGAGAAGCAAGTGAGAGATAGAGATTTCATATTTTTTTACTTTCAGTTTCACTTACTTAAATAGCAAATACAGCTAGCTAGTTTAGCCTACTCAAACACCCTGCTCAAACAGAGGGATGCTATGTTAGCTAGCTGGCTATGACAGAGGGATGCTATGTTAGCTAGCTGGCTATAACAAAGGGATGCTATGTTAGCTAGCTGGCTAGGACTTTCCAACACAACACTGGAACTCGTCCAAGTCAAGGTAAGCTTTTGGTTTAATACATGTATTGCCACTGTAAGAGCTAAACTGTAAGGGCTAAACTACTTGCTGACTGTACACTGTAACGTTGCTGCATCATTGTCGTGGGTTTACTAATGTGTTAGCTCTATTAGCTATGTTGACTATGACGTTACTTTAGCTAATATGGTGACAACGATGTAGGCTGTGTGCAGTGGTTATGATATGGTTTGGCTTGGAAAGTTGATTTTTGCATGGTCACATACAGCTGATGTGTTGTGCTTGAAGTCCACAGGCGAAGGGACAAGGTGAGAGGAGGAAAGAAGGAATACAACGTGGCTGCTATGAAAGTGAACTGTGTTTAAGCGTGATCAGGGGTGTCTTCATTCCCCCGATTCTGTTTAAAAGTGTTTCGCAAACGGAAACAAAATGGGAAGAAATATACCTGAATTTTTCCAATAGAACCCCTTGTTTGCAACTGTTGGACAAATGATTTCACCCTATATCAGCTAGATGCAGGCAAGAGTGTGTAAGGCAGGTATTTAATGTGTCACGGTCTATCAACTCAAATGTTTCTCTCGACCTGTGCGCACCTACGTTGTAAACTTTCATTCCTAGGCTAGGTTGTAGCAACCTCATGATGGGTAAAGGAACATTTTTAGTATCATGTAGTAGCCTAAACCTCTCGCTGTTACATTGACCTGGGTGAATGGAATATGAATGATTGTCATCCAATATGATGTAATAGAAATAAGGCCATGGTCATGAAAAAAGAAATGTCCTCCCTCATCTTAAACGTCACTGACCGCCACTGCTTCACATGCCCACTGCTTCACATGCCCACTGCTTCATATGCCCACTGCTTCATAGGCCCACTGCTTCATATGCCCACTGCTTCATTTGCACACTGCTTCATATGCCCACTGCTTCATATGCCCACTACTTCATAGGCCCACTGCTTCACATGCCCACTGCTTCATTTGCACACTGCTTCATATGCCCACTGCTTCATATGCCCACTGCTTCATTTGCCCACTGCTTCATATGCCCACTGCTTCATTTGCCCACTGTTTCATATGCCCACTGCTTCATTTGCCCACTGCTTCATATGTCCACTGCTTCACATGCCCACTGCTTCATATGCCCACTGCTTCATATGCCCACTGCTTCATTTGCCCACTGCTTCATATGTCCACTGCTTCACATGCCCACTGCTTCATATGCCCACTGCTTCATATGCCCACTTCTTCATTTGCCCACTGCTTCATATGTCCACTGCTTCACATGCCCACTGCTTCATATGCCCACTGCTTCATATGCCCACTGCTTCATATGCCCACTGCTTCATATGCCCACTGCTTCATATGCCCACTGCTTCATATGCCCACTGCTTCATTTGCCCACTGCTTCATATGCCCACTGCTTCATATGCCCACTGCTTCATTTGCCCACTGCTTCATATGCCCACTGCTTCATATGCCCACTGCTTCATATGCCCACTGCTTCATATGCCCACTGCTTCATATGCCCACTGCTTCATATGCCCGCTGCTTCATATGCCCACTGCTTCATATGTCCACTGCTTAATTTGCCCACTGCTTCATATGTCCACTGCTTCATATGCCCACTACTCTTATATGCCCACTGCTCTCATATGCCCACTACTCTCATATGCCCACTGCTTCATATGCCCACTGCTTCATTTGCCCACTGCTCTTATATGTCCACTGCTCTCATTTGCCCACTGCTTCATATGCCCACTACTCTTATATGCCCACTGCTTCATATGCCCACTACTCTTATATGCCCACTGCTTCATATGCCCACTACTCTTATATGCCCACTGCTTCATATGCCCACTACTCTTATATGCCCACTGCTTCATATGCCCACTACTATTATATGCCCACTGCTTCATATGCCCACTGCTTCATATGCCCACTGCTTCATATGCCCACTGATTCATATGCCCACTGATTCATTTGCCCACTGATTCATATGCCCACTGATTCATATGCCCACTGCTTCATATGACATGTCTTCTAAAATCAGTTTTATCTGGTTCTTCAAAGATAGACGGAACAGACAAAGTTAACTTTGATTTTATACAAGACCAACAAAATCCAAATTTATTACATTGAATGTGCATGGACTCAACGATGGGGGGAAAAAGCATATGGCTCTTGAACACTTAAAGAGATTGTCAGCAGATGTGGTTTTCCTGCAAGAGTTATACTTAAAAAGGAAATGTAATTGAATATTAAAAGAGCAGCTGGGTTGAAGAGGCCCATGCTGCCAACAAATGTAGTAACATCAGAGGTGTAGGTAGAGGTCTATACTGCCACCTACTGTAGTAACAGCAGAGGTGTAGGTATCCTGATAAATAAGAATACACCTTTTCTTATATCCAAACACATGGACCAAGAAGGCCGTTTTGTAATATTGAATTGTACCTTACGTGGTGAAAAATACACATTGATTTGATTGTATATCCCACCAGGGCAAATCCAGACAGGAACAATTATTTTAGCAGGTAACCTAAATCATACATTCGATAAGATTGAAAGATGTAGCAATAAAAAAAGAGAAAATTAAAGAACCTCCAAAAAGTTTGAACAAATTTATCTCTACAAATAATTGACAGGACACCTGGAGATCACAATTCCCAACAACAAAAGACTACTCCATTTCTTTTCTCAAAATAAGAAAAGTTATTCAAGAATTGACAACATTTTGTTTCTCTCCAAAAATGTTCTCAACAATTTACTGGGTTCAAAAATCTAGAACACAGTGATTGGATCATCCTCAGGTATCATGCTTAATTACACCAACAAAAAAATTCACTTAGCGACAGAATATGGAGAATGAACAGAGCGCATCTTCAAGACCCAAAATGTATTAAATACATAAATGAGCAAATAAAAACCTTCATCATTACAAATGTAGACATAGAGGACAGAGAAAAGCCGACCTCCAATATAATTTGGGATGCTTTTAAGGCGTAAATTAGGGGAATGATAGTCTCATATTCTGCTAAAGTTAAATCTGAGTTAGAAATTTAAATGAAAGAAATCACCATTTTAGAAAAAGTCCATAAAATATCTTTACAAGATAAAGAAGAAAATACCATTTCTGAACTTAAGCCGGAATATGATATTTTACTTTTGAAGGGAGCCAACAACTACTGTACAGGTTAAATTCAAATAAAGCATACTACTGGGAAATAAACCTGATAATTATTTCCTAGCCCTCACAAAACAAATGCACAAACCAGTTATAATTTTAAAAGATAAAGATACAAACGTATTAATCAGAAACAACAACGTGATTAACGACAATTTTAAAAGCTTCAGTGAAAATCAGAATTGAACAACTGTTGGATTGATCCCACACCCTTCTTAGACTCAACAATCCTGAAGTAATTATCAGCAGATAAAAAATGATTCACTAAAAACAGAGATCAAGATATAATATTTAAGTGGGGAAAAAAACATTTATTGGCAATAGGAAAAAGCTAAAGAAAACTGAACGACTGAAGCAGGCCTTGTAAAATACTTAATTGAGTCTGTATGTTGACATTGTATGTGGATGTTTCGTATTGTTAAACAAATAAAAATGTTTAAAAGATCTTACCATTTTTTTTTTTTTTTACCTGGCAAAGAAAAACTCTCTATTCCTCTAATTATACTGCAGTGGTGTAACAGGAATTAGTCACGGGAGTTTCAAATAGAGACTACTTCATGTGACGGGCCTACATTAGGACTTACATACTGTCTATGAATACCACATGTACAGGAATTAGTCACGGGAGTTTCAAATAGAGACTACTTCATGTGAAGGGCCTACATTAGGACTTACATACTGTCTATGAATACCACATGTACAGGTTATGAATGTATTATAAAGTCCTTTGGTACCGTTCAGACTAAGTGTTCCTGATCTTTCTAAGACACTACATAGCAACTGTTTTCAATGCATCTTCCCCAGTCAAACAAACAGTAAGTGTCCAACACTGGCAGACTGTTTTCAATGCATCTTCCCCAGTCAAACAGACGGTAAGCGCCCAACACTGGCCGACTGTTTTCAATGCATCTTCCCCAGTCAAACAGACGGTAAGCGCCGAACACTGGCAGACTGTTTTCAATGCATCTTCCCCAGTCAAACAAACAGTAAGCGTCCATCACTGGCAGACTGTTTTCAATGCATCTTCCCCAGTCAAACAGACGGTAAGCGCCGAACACTGGCAGACTGTTTTCAATGCATCTTCCCCAGTCAAACAAACAGTAAGCGTCCATCACTGGCAGACTGTTTTCAATGCATCTTCCCCAGTCAAACAGACGGTAAGCATCCAACACTGGCAGACTGTTTTCAATGCATCTTCCCCAGTCAAACAGACGGTAAGTGTCCAACATGGCCGACTGTTTTCACTGACCGAACTGCTCCACCTCGAGGTCAAGGAGAAAATATCAACAGAACACGATAACCCATGACCCTGTAGATGGTTTTGATTTATTCGAATCCTCCACTAGCCAATGGCGACAGCTAGTCTAGAAAAAGACAACGCAGAACAAATGATTTTACAATGTCCACACATTTAAAAAAAACATGAACACATAGTGTTGTATATACAGTTACACACGTCAGTTACACATAGTGTTGCATATACAGTTACACACGTCAGTTACACATAGTGTTGTATATACAGTTACACATAGTGTTGCATATACAGTTACACATAGTGTTGCATATACAGTTACACATAGTGTTGCATATACAGTTACACATAGTGTTGTATATACAGTTACACATAGTGTTGTATATACAGTTACACATAGTGTTGCATATACAGTTACACATAGTGTTGTATATACAGTTACACATAGTGTTGCATATACAGTTACACATAGTGTTGTATATACAGTTACACATAGTGTTGCATATACAGTTACACATAGTGTTGTATATACAGTTACACATAGTGTTGCATATACAGTTACACATAGTGTTGCATATACAGTTACACATAGTGTTGCATATACAGTTACACATAGTGTTGCATATACAGTTACACATAGTGTTGCATATACAGTTACACATAGTGTTGCATATACAGTTACACATAGTGTTGCATATACAGTTACACATAGTGTTGCATATACAGTTACACATAGTGTTGCATATACAGTTACACATAGTGTTGTATATACAGTTACACATAGTGTTGTTACACATAGTGTTGTATATACAGTTACACATAGTGTTGTATATACAGTTACACATAGTGTTGCATATACAGTTACACATAGTGTTGCATATACAGTTACACATAGTGTTGTATATACAGTTACACATAGTGTTGCATATACAGTTACACATAGTGTTGCATATACAGTTACACATAGTGTTGCATATACAGTTACACATAGTGTTGCATATACAGTTACACATAGTGTTGCATATACAGTTACACATAGTGTTGCATATATACAGTTACACATAGTGTTGCATATACAGTTACACATAGTGTTGTATATACAGTTACACATAGTGTTGCATATACAGTTACACATAGTGTTGTATATACAGTTACACATAGTGTTGCATATACAGTTACACATAGTGTTGCATATACAGTTACACATAGTGTTGCATATACAGTTACACATAGTGTTGCATATACAGTTACACATAGTGTTGTATATACAGTTACACATAGTGTTGCATATACAGTTACACATAGTGTTGTATATACAGTTACACATAGTGTTGTATATACAGTTACACATAGTGTTGCATATACAGTTACACATAGTGTTGCATATACAGTTACACATAGTGTTGCATATACAGTTACACATAGTGTTGCATATACAGTTACACATAGTGTTGCATATACAGTTACACATAGTGTTGCATATACAGTTACACATAGTGTTGCATATACAGTTACACATAGTGTTGCATATACAGTTACACATAGTGTTGCATATACAGTTACACATAGTGTTGCATATACAGTTACACATAGTGTTGCATATACAGTTACACACATAGTGTTGCATATACAGTTACACATAGTGTTGCATATACAGTTACACATAGTGTTGCATATACAGTTACATAGTGTTGCATATACAGTTACACATAGTGTTGCATATACAGTTACACATAGTGTTGCATATACAGTTACACATAGTGTTGCATATACAGTTACACATAGTGTTGCATATACAGTTACACATAGTGTTGCATATACAGTTACACATAGTGTTACAGTCACACATAGTGTTGCATATACAGTTACACATAGTGTTGCATATACAGTTACACATAGTGTTGCATATACAGTTACACATAGTGTTGCATATACAGTTACACATAGTGTTGCATATACAGTTACACATAGTGTTGCATATACAGTTACACATAGTGTTGCATATACAGTTACACATAGTGTTGCATATACAGTTACACATAGTGTTGCATATACAGTTACACATAGTGTTGCATATACAGTTACACATAGTGTTGCATATACAGTTACACATAGTGTTGCATATACAGTTACACATAGTGTTGCATATACAGTTACACATAGTGTTGCATATACAGTTACACATAGTGTTGCATATACAGTTACACATAGTGTTGCATATACAGTTACACATAGTGTTGCATATACAGTTACACATAGTGTTGCATATACAGTTACACATAGTGTTGCATATACACATAGTTGCACATACAGTTACATATACAGTTACACATATACAGTTTACACATAGTGTTGCATATACAGTTACACATATACAGTTACACATAGTGTTGCATATACAGTTACACATATACAGTTACACATAGTGTTGCATATACAGTTACACATATACAGTGTTACACATAGTGTTGCATATACAGTTACACATAGTGTTGCATATACAGTTACACATAGTGTTGCATATACAGTTACACATAGTGTTGCATATACAGTTACACATAGTGTTGCATATACAGTTACACATAGTGTTGCATATACAGTTACACATAGTGTTGCATATACAGTTACACATAGTGTTGCATATACAGTTACACATAGTGTTGCATATACAGTTACACATATACAGTTACACATAGTGTTGCATATACAGTTACACATAGTGTTGCATATACAGTTACATAGTGTTGCATATACAGTTACACATAGTGTTGCATATACAGTTACACATAGTGTTGCATATACAGTTACACATAGTGTTGCATATACAGTTACACATAGTGTTGCATATACAGTTACACATAGTGTTGCATATACAGTTACACATATACAGTTACACATAGTGTTGCATATACAGTTACACATAGTGTTGCATATATACAGTTACACAGTTACACATATACAGTTACACATAGTGTTGCATATACAGTTACACATAGTGTTGCATATACAGTTACACATATATACAGTTACACATAGTGTTGCATATACAGTTACACATAGTGTTGCATATACAGTTACACATAGTGTTGCATATACAGTTACACATAGTGTTGCATATACAGTTACACATAGTGTTGCATATACAGTTACACATAGTGTTGCATATACAGTTACACATAGTGTTGCATATACAGTTACACATATACAGTTACACATAGTGTTGCATATACAGTTACACATAGTGTTGCATATACAGTTACACATAGTGTTGCATATACAGTTACACATAGTGTTGCATATACAGTTACACATAGTGTTGCATATACAGTTACACATATACAGTTACACATATACAGTTACACATATACAGTTACACATAGTGTTGCATATACAGTTACACATAGTGTTGCATATACAGTTACACATAGTGTTGCATATACAGTTACACATAGTGTTGCATATACAGTTACACATAGTGTTGCATATACAGTTACACATAGTGTTGCATATACAGTTACACATATACAGTTACACATAGTGTTGCATATACAGTTACACATAGTGTTGCATATACAGTTACACATAGTGTTGCATATACAGTTACACATATACAGTTACACATAGTGTTGCATATACAGTTACACATAGTGTTGCATATACAGTTACACATAGTGTTGCATATACAGTTACACATAGTGTTGCATATACAGTTACATAGTGTTGCATATACAGTTACACATATACAGTTACACATAGTGTTGCATATACAGTTACACATAGTGTTGCATATACAGTTACACATAGTGTTGCATATACAGTTACACATAGTGTTGCATATACAGTTACACATAGTGTTGCATATACAGTTACACATAGTGTTGCATATACAGTTACACATATACAGTTACACATAGTGTTGCATATACAGTTACACATAGTGTTGCATATACAGTTACACATAGTGTTGCATATACAGTTACACATAGTGTTGCATATACAGTTACACATAGTGTTGTTGCATATACAGTTACACATAGTGTTGCATATACAGTTACACATAGTGTTGCATATACAGTTACACATAGTGTTGCATATACAGTTACACATAGTGTTGCATATACAGTTACACATAGTGTTGCATATACAGTTACACATAGTGTTGCATATACAGTTACACATATACAGTTACACATAGTGTTGCATATACAGTTACACATATACAGTTACACATAGTGTTGCATATACAGTTACACATATACAGTTACACATAGTGTTGCATATACAGTTACACATATACAGTTACACATAGTGTTGCATATACAGTTACACATAGTGTTGCATATACAGTTACACATAGTGTTGCATATACAGTTACACATAGTGTTGCATATACAGTTACACATAGTGTTGCATATACAGTTACACATAGTGTTGCATATACAGTTACACATAGTGTTGCATATACAGTTACACATAGTGTTGCATATACAGTTACACATAGTGTTGCATATACAGTTACACATAGTGTTGCATATACAGTTACACATAGTGTTGCATATACAGTTACACATATACAGTTACACATAGTGTTGCATATACAGTTACACATAGTGTTGCATATACAGTTACACATAGTGTTGCATATACAGTTACACATAGTGTTGCATATACAGTTACACATAGTGTTGCATATACAGTTACACATATACAGTTACACATAGTGTTGCATATACAGTTACACATAGTGTTGCATATACAGTTACACATATACAGTTACACATAGTGTTGCATATACAGTTACACATAGTGTTGCATATACAGTTACACATATACAGTTACACATAGTGTTGCATATACAGTTACACATAGTGTTGCATATACAGTTACACATAGTGTTGCATATACAGTTACACATAGTGTTGCATATACAGTTACACATAGTGTTGCATATACAGTTACACATAGTGTTGCATATACAGTTACACATAGTGTTGCATAGTTACAGTTACACATAGTGTTGCATATACAGTTACACATAGTGTTGCATATACAGTTACACATAGTGTTGCATATACAGTTACACATAGTGTTGCATATACAGTTACACAGTTAGTGTTGCATATACAGTTACACATAGTGTTGCATATACAGTTACACATAGTGTTGCATATACAGTTACACATAGTGTTGCATATACAGTTACACATAGTGTTGCATATACAGTTACACATAGTGTTGCATATACAGTTACACATAGTGTTGCATATACAGTTACACATAGTGTTGCATATACAGTTACACATAGTGTTGCATATACAGTTACACATAGTGTTGCATATACAGTTACACATATACAGTTACACATAGTGTTGCATATACAGTTACACATATACAGTTACACATAGTGTTGCATATACAGTTACATATACAGTTACACATAGTGTTGCATATACAGTTACACATAGTGTTGCATATACAGTTACACATAGTGTTGCATATACAGTTACACATAGTGTTGCATATACAGTTACACATAGTGTTGCATATACAGTTACACATATACAGTTACACATAGTGTTGCATATACAGTTACACATAGTGTTGCATATACAGTTACACATAGTGTTGCATATACAGTTACACATAGTGTTGCATATACAGTTACACATAGTGTTGCATATACAGTTACACATAGTGTTGCATATACAGTTTAGTGTTGCACAGTTAGTGTTGCATATACAGTTACACATAGTGTTGCATATACAGTTACACATAGTGTTGTTACATATACAGTTACACATAGTGTTGCATATACAGTTACACATAGTGTGCATTGCATATACAGTTACACATAGTTGCATTACAGTTACACATATACAGTTACACATAGTTGCATTGCATATACAGTTACACATAGTGTTGCATATACAGTTACACATAGTGTTGCATATACAGTTACACATAGTGTTGCATATACAGTTACACATAGTGTTGCATATACAGTTACACATAGTGTTGCATATACAGTTACACATAGTGTTGCATATACAGTTACACATAGTGTTGCATATACAGTTACACATAGTGTTGCATATACAGTTACACATAGTGTTGCATATACAGTTACACATAGTGTTGCATATACAGTTACACATAGTGTTGCATATACAGTTACACATATACAGTTACACATAGTGTTGCATATACAGTTACACATAGTGTTGCATATACAGTTACACATAGTGTTGCATATACAGTTACACATAGTGTTGCATATACAGTTACACATAGTGTTGCATATACAGTTACACATAGTGTTGCATATACAGTTACACATAGTGTTGCATATACAGTTACACATAGTGTTGCATATACAGTTACACATAGTGTTGCATATACAGTTACACATAGTGTTGCATATACAGTTACACATAGTGTTGCATATACAGTTACACATAGTGTTGCATATACAGTTACACATAGTGTTGCATATACAGTTACACATAGTGTTGCATATACAGTTACACATAGTGTTGCATATACAGTTACACATAGTGTTGCATATACAGTTACACATAGTGTTGCATATACAGTTACACATAGTGTTGCATATACAGTTACAGTGTTGCATATACAGTTACACATAGTGTTGCATATACAGTTACACATAGTGTTGCATATACAGTTACACATAGTGTTGCATATACAGTTACACATAGTGTTGCATATACAGTTACACATAGTGTTGCATATACAGTTACACATAGTGTTGCATATACAGTTACACATAGTGTTGCATATACAGTTACACATAGTGTTGCATATACAGTTACACATAGTGTTGCATATACAGTTACACATAGTGTTGCATATACAGTTACACATAGTGTTGCATATACAGTTACACATAGTGTTGCATATACAGTTACACATAGTGTTGCATATACAGTTACACATAGTGTTGCATATACAGTTACATAGTGTTGCATATACAGTTACACATAGTGTTGCATATACAGTTACACATATACAGTTACACATAGTGTTGCATATACAGTTACACATAGTGTTGCATATACAGTTACACATAGTGTTGCATATACAGTTACACATAGTGTTGCATATACAGTTACACATAGTGTTGCATATACAGTTACACATAGTGTTGCATATACAGTTACACATAGTGTTGCATATACAGTTACACATAGTGTTGCATATACAGTTACACATAGTGTTGCATATACAGTTACACATAGTGTTGCATATACAGTTACACATAGTGTTGCATATACAGTTACACATAGTGTTGCATATACAGTTACACATAGTGTTGCATATACAGTTACACATAGTGTTGCATATACAGTTACACATATCAGTTACACATAGTGTTGCATATACAGTTACACATAGTGTTGCATATACAGTTACACATAGTGTTGCATATACAGTTACACATAGTGTTGCATATACAGTTACACATGTCAGTTACACATAGTGTTGCATATACAGTTACACATGTCAGTTACACATAGTGTTGCATATACAGTTACACATATACAGTTACACATAGTGTTGCATATACAGTTACACATAGTGTTGCATATACAGTTACACATATACAGTTACACATATACAGTTACACATAGTGTTGCATATACAGTTACACATAGTGTTGCATATACAGTTACACATAGTGTTGCATATACAGTTACACATAGTGTTGCATATACAGTTACACATATACAGTTACACATAGTGTTGCATATACAGTTACACATAGTGTTGCATATACAGTTACACATAGTGTTGCATATACAGTTACACATAGTGTTGCATATACAGTTACACATAGTGTTGCATATACAGTTACACATATACATTTACACATATACAGTTACACATAGTGTTGCATATACAGTTACACATATACAGTTACACATAGTGTTGCATATACAGTTACACATATACAGTTACACATAGTGTTGCATATACAGTTACACATATACAGTTACACATAGTGTTGCATATACAGTTACACATAGTGTTACATATACAGTTACACATATACAGTTACACATAGTGTTGCATATACAGTTACACATAGTGTTGCATATACAGTTACACATAGTGTTGCATATACAGTTACACATAGTGTTGCATATACAGTTACACATAGTGTTGCATATACAGTTACACATATACAGTTACACATAGTGTTGCATATACAGTTACACATAGTGTTGCATATACAGTTACACATAGTGTTGCATATACAGTTACACATATACAGTTACACATAGTGTTGCATATACAGTTACACATAGTGTTGCATATACAGTTACACATAGTGTTGCATATACAGTTACACATAGTGTTGCATATACAGTTACACATAGTGTTGCATATACAGTTACACATATACAGTTACACATAGTGTTGCATATACAGTTACACATAGTGTTGCATATACAGTTACACATAGTGTTGCATATACAGTTACACATAGTGTTGCATATACAGTTACACATAGTGTTGCATATACAGTTACACATAGTGTTGCATATACAGTTACACATATACAGTTACACATAGTGTTGCATATACAGTTACACATAGTGTTGCATATACAGTTACACATAGTGTTGCATATACAGTTACACATAGTGTTGCATATACAGTTACACATAGTGTTGCATATACAGTTACACATAGTGTTGCATATACAGTTACACATAGTGTTGCATATACAGTTACACATAGTGTTGCATATACAGTTACACATAGTGTTGCATATACAGTTACACATAGTGTTGCATATACAGTTACACATAGTGTTGCATATACAGTTACACATAGTGTTGCATATACAGTTACACATATACAGTTACACATAGTGTTGCATATACAGTTACACATATACAGTTACACATAGTTACACATGTTGCATATACAGTTACACATATACAGTTACACATAGTGTTGCATATACAGTTACACATATACAGTTACACATAGTGTTGCATATACAGTTACACATAGTGTTGCATATACAGTTACACATAGTGTTGCATATACAGTTACACATAGTGTTGCATATACAGTTACACATAGTGTTGCATATACAGTTACACATAGTGTTGCATATACAGTTACACATAGTGTTGCATATACAGTTACACATAGTGTTGCATATACAGTTACACATATAGTGTTGCATATACAGTTACACATAGTGTTGCATATACAGTTACACATAGTGTTGCATATACAGTTACACATATACAGTTACACATAGTGTTGCATATACAGTTACACATAGTGTTGCATATACAGTTACACATAGTGTTGCATATACAGTTACACATAGTGTTGCATATACAGTTACACATAGTGTTGCATATACAGTTACACATATACAGTTACACATAGTGTTGCATATACAGTTACACATAGTGTTGCATATACAGTTACACATATACAGTTACACATAGTGTTGCATATACAGTTACACATAGTGTTGCATATACAGTTACAGTGTTGCATATACAGTTACACATAGTGTTGCATATACAGTTACACATAGTGTTGCATATACAGTTACACATAGTGTTGCATATACAGTTACACATAGTGTTGCATATACAGTTACACATAGTGTTGCATATACAGTTACACATAGTGTTGCATATACAGTTACACATAGTGTTGCATATACAGTTACACATAGTGTTGCATATACAGTTACACATAGTGTTGCATATACAGTTACACATAGTGTTTGCATATACAGTTACACATAGTGTTGTTACATATACAGTTACACATAGTGTTGCATATACAGTTACACATAGTGTTGCATATACAGTTACACATAGTGTTGCATATACAGTTACACATAGTGTTGCATATACAGTTACACATAGTGTTGCATATACAGTTACACATAGTGTTGCATATACAGTTACACATAGTGTTGCATATACAGTTACACATAGTGTTGCATATACAGTTACACATAGTGTTGCATATACAGTTACACATAGTGTTGCATATACAGTTACACATAGTGTTGCATATACAGTTACACATAGTGTTGCATATACAGTTACATAGTGTTGCATATACAGTTACACATAGTGTTGCATATACAGTTACACATAGTGTTGCATATACAGTTACACATAGTGTTGCATATACAGTTACACATAGTGTTGCATATACAGTTACACATAGTGTTGCATATACAGTTACACATAGTGTTGCATATACAGTTACACATAGTGTTGCATATACAGTTACACATAGTGTTGCATATACAGTTACACATAGTGTTGCATATACAGTTACACATAGTGTTGCATATACAGTTACACATATACAGTTACACATAGTGTTGCATATACAGTTACACATATACAGTTACACATAGTGTTGCATATACAGTTACACATAGTGTTGCATATACAGTTACACATAGTGTTGCATATACAGTTACACATAGTGTTGCATATACAGTTACACATAGTGTTGCATATACAGTTACACATAGTGTTGCATATACAGTTACACATAGTGTTGCATATACAGTTACACATAGTGTTGCATATACAGTTACACATAGTGTTGCATATACAGTTACACATAGTTGCATATACAGTTACACATAGTGTTGCATATACAGTTACACATAGTGTTGCATATACAGTTACACATAGTGTTGCATTACACATAGTGTTGCATATACAGTTACACATAGTGTTGCATATACAGTTACACATAGTGTTGCATATACAGTTTACACATAGTGTTGCATATACAGTTACACATAGTGTTGCATATACAGTTACACATAGTGTTGCATATACATAGTTACACATAGTGTTGCATATACAGTTACACATAGTGTTGCATATACAGTTACACATAGTGTTGCATATACAGTTACACATAGTGTTGCATATACAGTTACACATAGTGTTGCATATACAGTTACACATAGTGTTGCATATACAGTTACACATAGTGTTGCATATACAGTTACACATATAGTGTTGCATATACAGTTACACATAGTGTTGCATATACAGTTACACATAGTGTTGCATATACAGTTACACATAGTGTTGCATATACAGTTACACATATACAGTTACACATAGTGTTGCATATACAGTTACACATAGTGTTGCATAGTTACACATAGTTTGCATATACAGTTACACATAGTGTTGCATATACAGTTACATAGTGTTGCATATACAGTTACACATAGTGTTGCATATACAGTTACACATAGTGTTGCATATACAGTTACACATAGTGTTGCATATACAGTTACACATAGTGTTGCATATACAGTTACACATAGTGTTGCATATATACAGCATTACACATAGTGTTGCATATACAGTTACACATAGTGTTGCATATACAGTTACACATAGTGTTGCATATACAGTTACACATAGTGTTGCATATACAGTTACACATAGTGTTGCATATACAGTTACACATAGTGTTGCATATACAGTTACACATAGTGTTGCATATACAGTTACACATAGTGTTGCATATACAGTTACACATAGTGTTGCATATACAGTTACACATAGTGTTGCATATACAGTTACACATAGTGTTGCATATACAGTTACACATAGTGTTGCATATACAGTTACACATATACAGTTACACATAGTGTTGCATATATACAGTTACACATAGTGTTGCATATACAGTTACACATAGTGTTGCATATACAGTTACACATAGTGTTGCATATACAGTTACACATAGTGTTGCATATACAGTTACACATAGTGTTGCATATACAGTTACACATAGTGTTGCATATACAGTTACACATAGTGTTGCATATACAGTTACACATAGTGTTGCATATACAGTTACACATAGTGTTGCATTGCATATACAGTTACACATAGTGTTGCATATACAGTTACACATAGTGTTGCATATACAGTTACACATAGTGTTGCATATACAGTTACACATAGTGTTGCATATACAGTTACACATAGTGTTGTTGCATATACAGTTACACATAGTGTTGCATATACAGTTACACATAGTGTTGCATATACAGTTACACATAGTGTTGCATATACAGTTACACATAGTGTTGCATATACAGTTACACATAGTGTTGCATATACAGTTACACATAGTGTTGCATATACAGTTACACATAGTGTTGCATATACAGTTTAGTGTTGCACATAGTGTTGCATATACAGTTACATAGTTACACATAGTGTTGCATATACAGTTACACATAGTGTTGCATATACAGTTACACATAGTGTTGCATATACAGTTACACATAGTGTTGCATATACAGTTACACATAGTGTTGCATATACAGTTACACATAGTGTTGCATATACAGTTACACATAGTGTTGCATATACAGTTACACATAGTGTTGCATATACAGTTACACATAGTGTTGCATATGCATATACAGTTACACATAGTGTTGCATATACAGTTACACATAGTGTTGCATATACAGTTACACATAGTGTTGCATATACAGTTACACATAGTGTTGCATATACAGTTACACATACATATACAGTTACACATAGTGTTGCATATACAGTTACACATAGTGTTGCATATACAGTTACACATAGTGTTGCATATACAGTTACACATAGTGTTGCATTGCATATACAGTTACACATAGTGTTGCATAGTTACACAGCATATACACATAGTGTTGCATATACAGTTACACATAGTGTTGCATATACAGTTACACATAGTGTTGCATATACAGTTACACATAGTGTTGCATATACAGTTACACATAGTGTTGCATATACAGTTACACATAGTGTTGCATATACAGTTACACATAGTGTTGCATATACAGTTACACATAGTGTTGCATATACAGTTACACATAGTGTTGCATATACAGTTACACATAGTGTTGCATATACAGTTACACATAGTGTTGCATATACAGTTACACATAGTGTTGCATATACAGTTACACATAGTGTTGCATATACAGTTACACATAGTGTTGCATATACAGTTACACATAGTGTTGCATATACAGTTACACATAGTGTTGCATATACAGTTACACATATACAGTTAGTGTTGCATATCAGTTACACATAGTGTTGCATATATACAGTTACACATAGTGTTGCATATACAGTTACACATAGTGTTGCATATACAGTTACACATAGTGTTGCATATACAGTTACACATAGTGTTGCATATACAGTTCAGTGTTGTTACACATAGTGTTGCATATACAGTTACACATGCATATACAGTTACACATAGTGTTGCATATACAGTTACACATAGTGTTGCATATACAGTTACACATAGTGTTGCATATACAGTTACACATAGTGTTGCATATACAGTTACACATAGTGTTGCATATACAGATACACATGTCAGTTACACATAGTGTTGCATATACAGTTACACATGTCAGTACACATAGTGTTGCATATACAGTTACACATGTCAGTTACACATAGTGTTGCATACAGTTACATGTTACACATAGTGTTGCATATACAGTTACATGTCAGTTACACATAGTGTTGCATATACAGTTACATGTCAGTTACACATAGTGTTGCATATACAGTTACACATGTCAGTTACACATAGTGTTGCATATACAGTTACACATGTCAGTACACATAGTGTTGCATACAGTTACACATAGTTACAGTTACACATGTCAGTTACACATAGTGTTGCATATACAGTTACACATGTCAGTTACACATAGTGTTGCATATACAGTTACACACGTCAGTTACACATAGTGTTGCATATACAGTTACACATAGTTACACATGTTGCATATACAGTTACACATGTCAGTTACACATAGTGTTGCATATACAGTTACACATGTCAGTTACACATAGTGTTGCATATACAGTTACACATAGTGTTGCATATACAGTTACACATGTCAGTTACACATAGTGTTGCATATACAGTTACACATGTCAGTACACATAGTGTTGCATATACAGTTACACATGTCAGTTACACATAGTGTTGGCATATACAGTTACACACGCATGTCAGTACGCATGTCAGTACACATAGTGTTGCATATACAGTTACACATGTCAGTTACACATAGTGTTGGCATATACAGTTACACACGCATGTCAGTACGCATGTCAGTACACATAGTGTTGCATATACAGTTACACATGTCAGTTACACATAGTGTTGGCATATACAGTTACACACGCATGTCAGTACGCATGTCAGTACACATAGTGTTGCATATACAGTTACACATGTCAGTTACACATAGTGTTGGCATATACAGTTACACACGCATGTCAGTACGCATGTCAGTACACATAGTGTTGCATATACAGTTACACATGTCAGTTACACATAGTGTTGGCATATACAGTTACACACGCATGTCAGTACGCATGTCAGTACACATAGTGTTGCATATACAGTTACACATGTCAGTTACACATAGTGTTGGCATATACAGTTACACACGCATGTCAGTACGCATGTCAGTACACATAGTGTTGCATATACAGTTACACATGTCAGTTACACATAGTGTTGGCATATACAGTTACACACGCATGTCAGTACGCATGTCAGTACACATAGTGTTGCATATACAGTTACACATGTCAGTTACACATAGTGTTGGCATATACAGTTACACACGCATGTCAGTACGCATGTCAGTACACATAGTGTTGCATATACAGTTACACATGTCAGTTACACATGTCAGTACACATGTCAGTACGCATGTCAGTTACACACGTCAGTTACACACGTCAGTTACACACGTCAGTTACACATGTCAGTTACACATGTCAGTACACATGTCAGTTACACATGTCAGTTACACACGTCAGTTACACACGTCAGTTACACATGTCAGTTACACATGTCAGTTACACATGTCAGTTACACACGTCAGTTACACACGTCAGTTACACATGTCAGTTACACATGTCAGTACACATGTCAGTACGCATGTCAGTACACATGTCAGTACACATGTCAGTACACATGTCAGTACCTATGTCAGTACCTATGTCAGTACCTATGTCAGTACCTATGTCAGTACACATGTCAGTACGCATGTCAGTACCTATGTCAGTACGCATGTCAGTACACATGTCAGTACACATGTCAGTACACACGTCAGTACACATGTCAGTACGCATGTCAGTACACATGTCAGTACACATGTCAGTACACATGTCAGTACACATGTCAGTACACACGTCAGTACACATGTCAGTACGCATGTCAGTACACATGTCAGTACACATGTCAGTACCTACGTCAGTTACACATGTCAGTACACATGTCAGTACACATGTCAGTACGCATGTCAGTACACATGTCAGTACACATGTCAGTACACATGTCAGTACACATGTCAGTACACACGTCAGTACACATGTCAGTACGCATGTCAGTACACATGTCAGTACACATGTCAGTACACATGTCAGTACGCATGTCAGTACGCATGTCAGTACACATGTCAGTACACATGTCAGTACACATGTCAGTATGCATGTCAGTACGCATGTCAGTACACATGTCAGTACACATGTCAGTACGCATGTCAGTACGCATGTCAGTACGCATGTCAGTACACATGTCAGTACACATGTCAGTACACATGTCAGTACACATGTCAGTTACACATGTCAGTACACATGTCAGTTACACATGTCAGTACCTATGTCAGTACACATGTCAGTACGCATGTCAGTACACATGTCAATACACATGTCAATACACATGTCAGTACACATGTCAGTACACATGTCAGTACACATGTCAGTACACATGTCAGTACACATGTCAGTACACATGTCAGTACACATGTCAGTACACATGTCAGTTACACATGTCAGTACACATGTCAGTTACACATGTCAGTACACATGTCAGTTACACATGCCAGTACACATGTCAGTACACATGTCAGTACCTACGTCAGTTACACATGTCAGTACCTACGTCAGTTACACATGTCAGTACACATGTCAGTACACATGTCAGTACGCATGTCAGTACACATGTCAGTACACATGTCAGTACACATGTCAGTACACATGTCAGTACACACGTCAGTACACATGTCAGTACGCATGTCAGTACACATGTCAGTTACACATGTCAGTTACACACGTCAGTTACACACGTCAGTTACACATGTCAGTTACACATGTCAGTACACATGTCAGTTACACATGTCAGTTACACACGTCAGTTACACACGTCAGTTACACATGTCAGTTACACATGTCAGTTACACATGTCAGTTACACACGTCAGTTACACACGTCAGTTACACATGTCAGTTACACATGTCAGTACACATGTCAGTACGCATGTCAGTACACATGTCAGTACACATGTCAGTACACATGTCAGTACCTATGTCAGTACCTATGTCAGTACCTATGTCAGTACCTATGTCAGTACACATGTCAGTACGCATGTCAGTACCTATGTCAGTACGCATGTCAGTACACATGTCAGTACACATGTCAGTACACACGTCAGTACACATGTCAGTACGCATGTCAGTACACATGTCAGTACACATGTCAGTACACATGTCAGTACACATGTCAGTACACACGTCAGTACACATGTCAGTACGCATGTCAGTACACATGTCAGTACACATGTCAGTACCTACGTCAGTTACACATGTCAGTACACATGTCAGTACACATGTCAGTACGCATGTCAGTACACATGTCAGTACACATGTCAGTACACATGTCAGTACACATGTCAGTACACACGTCAGTACACATGTCAGTACGCATGTCAGTACACATGTCAGTACACATGTCAGTACACATGTCAGTACGCATGTCAGTACGCATGTCAGTACACATGTCAGTACACATGTCAGTACACATGTCAGTATGCATGTCAGTACGCATGTCAGTACACATGTCAGTACACATGTCAGTACGCATGTCAGTACGCATGTCAGTACGCATGTCAGTACACATGTCAGTACACATGTCAGTACACATGTCAGTACACATGTCAGTTACACATGTCAGTACACATGTCAGTACCTATGTCAGTACACATGTCAGTACGCATGTCAGTACACATGTCAATACACATGTCAATACACATGTCAGTACACATGTCAGTACACATGTCAGTACACATGTCAGTACACATGTCAGTACACATGTCAGTACACATGTCAGTACACATGTCAGTACACATGTCAGTACACATGTCAGTTACACATGTCAGTACACATGTCAGTTACACATGTCAGTACACATGTCAGTTACACATGCCAGTACACATGTCAGTACACATGTCAGTACCTACGTCAGTTACACATGTCAGTACCTACGTCAGTTACACATGTCAGTACACATGTCAGTACACATGTCAGTACGCATGTCAGTACACATGTCAGTACACATGTCAGTACACATGTCAGTACACATGTCAGTACACACGTCAGTACACATGTCAGTACGCATGTCAGTACACATGTCAGTACACATGTCAGTACACATGTCAGTACGCATGTCAGTACGCATGTCAGTACACATGTCAGTACACATGTCAGTACACATGTCAGTACACATGTCAGTATGCATGTCAGTACGCATGTCAGTACACATGTCAGTACACATGTCAGTACGCATGTCAGTACGCATGTCAGTACGCATGTCAGTACACATGTCAGTACACATGTCAGTACACATGTCAGTACACATGTCAGTACACATGTCAGTACCTATGTCAGTACACATGTCAGTACGCATGTCAGTACACATGTCAATACACATGTCAATACACATGTCAGTACACATGTCAGTACACATGTCAGTACACATGTCAGTACACATGTCAGTACACATGTCAGTACACATGTCAGTACACATGTCAGTTACACATGTCAGTACACATGTCAGTTACACATGTCAGTACACATGTCAGTTACACATGTCAGTACACATGTCAGTTACACATGCCAGTACACATGTCAGTTACACATGTCAGTACACATGTCAGTTACACATGTCAGTACACATGTCAGTTACACATGTCAGTACACATGTCAGTTACACATGTCAGTACACAAGTCAGTACACATGTCAGTACACATGTCAGTTACACATGTCAGTACACATGTCAGTTACACATGTCAGTACACATGTCAGTTACACATGTCAGTACACATGTCAGTTACACATGTCAGTCCACATGTCAGTTACACATGTCAGTACACATGTCAGTACACATGTCAGTACACATGTCAGTTACACATGTCAGTCCACATGTCAGTACACATGTCAGTACACATGTCAGTCACACATGTCAGTTACACATGTCAGTTACACATGTCAGTACACATGTCAGTACACATGTCAGTACACATGTCAGTACACATGTCAGTTACACATGTCAGTTACACATGTCAGTACACATGTCAGTTACACATGTCAGTTACACATGTCAGTACACATGTCAGTACACATGTCAGTTACACATGTCAGTACGCATGTCAGTACACATGTCAGTACGCATGTCAGTACACATGTCAGTACACATGTCAGTACACATGTCAGTACACATGTCAGTACGCATGTCAGTACGCATGTCAGTACGCATGTCAGTCCACATGTCAGTACACATGTCAGTTACACATGTCAGTACACATGTCAGTTACACATGTCAGTACACATGTCAGTTACACATGCCAGTACACATGTCAGTTACACATGTCAGTACACATGTCAGTTACACATGTCAGTACACATGTCAGTTACACATGTCAGTACACATGTCAGTTACATGTCAGTACACAAGTCAGTACACATGTCAGTACACATGTCAGTTACACATGTCAGTACACATGTCAGTTACACATGTCAGTACACATGTCAGTTACACATGTCAGTTACATGTCAGTACACATGTCAGTACACATGTCAGTACACATGTCAGTACACATGTCAGTCAGTACACATGTCAGTACACATGTCAGTCACACATGTCAGTCACACATGTCAGTTACACATGTCAGTTACACATGTCAGTACACATGTCAGTACACATGTCAGTACACATGTCAGTACACATGTCAGTTACACATGTCAGTTACACATGTCAGTACACATGTCAGTACCTATGTCAGTTACACATGTCAGTTACACATGTCAGTACACATGTCAGTACACATGTCAGTTACACATGTCAGTACGCATGTCAGTACACATGTCAGTACGCATGTCAGTACACATGTCAGTACACATGTCAGTACACATGTCAGTACACATGTCAGTACGCATGTCAGTACGCATGTCAGTCCACATGTCAGTACACATGTCAGTACCTATGTCAGTACGCATGTCAGTACACATGTCAGTCCACATGTCAGTACACATGTCAGTACCTATGTCAGTACGCATGTCAGTACACATGTCAGTTACACATGTCAGTACACATGTCAGTTACACATGTCAGTTACACATGTCAGTACACATGTCAGTTACACATGTCAGTACACATGTCAGTTACACATGTCAGTTACACATGTCAGTTACACATGTCAGTTACACATGTCAGTACACATGTCAGTTACACATGTCAGTACACATGTCAGTACGCATGTCAGTCCACATGTCAGTATGCATGTCAGTACACATGTCAGTACACATGTCAGTACACATGTCAGTACACATGTCAGTCACACATGTCAGTTACACATGTCAGTTACACATGTCAGTACACATGTCAGTACACATGTCAGTACACATGTCAGTACACATGTCAGTTACACATGTCAGTACACATGTCAGTACCTATGTCAGTTACACATGTCAGTTACACATGTCAGTACACATGTCAGTACACATGTCAGTTACACATGTCAGTACGCATGTCAGTACACATGTCAGTACGCATGTCAGTACACATGTCAGTACACATGTCAGTACACATGTCAGTACGCATGTCAGTACGCATGTCAGTACGCATGTCAGTACGCATGTCAGTCCACATGTCAGTACACATGTCAGTTACACATGTCAGTACACATGTCAGTTACACATGTCAGTACACATGTCAGTTACACATGCCAGTACACATGTCAGTTACACATGTCAGTACACATGTCAGTTACACATGTCAGTACACATGTCAGTTACACATGTCAGTACACATGTCAGTTACACATGTCAGTACACAAGTCAGTACACATGTCAGTACACATGTCAGTTACACATGTCAGTACACATGTCAGTTACACATGTCAGTACACATGTCAGTTACACATGTCAGTACACATGTCAGTTACACATGTCAGTACACATGTCAGTACACATGTCAGTACACATGTCAGTTACACATGTCAGTCCACATGTCAGTACACATGTCAGTACACATGTCAGTCACACATGTCAGTTACACATGTCAGTTACACATGTCAGTACACATGTCAGTACACATGTCAGTACACATGTCAGTACACATGTCAGTTACACATGTCAGTTACACATGTCAGTACACATGTCAGTACCTATGTCAGTTACACATGTCAGTTACACATGTCAGTACACATGTCAGTACACATGTCAGTTACACATGTCAGTACGCATGTCAGTACACATGTCAGTACGCATGTCAGTACACATGTCAGTACACATGTCAGTACACATGTCAGTACACATGTCAGTACACATGTCAGTACACATGTCAGTACGCATGTCAGTACGCATGTCAGTACGCATGTCAGTCCACATGTCAGTACACATGTCAGTACCTATGTCAGTACGCATGTCAGTACACATGTCAGTCCACATGTCAGTACACATGTCAGTACCTATGTCAGTACGCATGTCAGTACACATGTCAGTTACACATGTCAGTACACATGTCAGTTACACATGTCAGTTACACATGTCAGTACACATGTCAGTTACACATGTCAGTACACATGTCAGTTACACATGTCAGTTACACATGTCAGTTACACATGTCAGTTACACATGTCAGTACACATGTCAGTTACACATGTCAGTACACATGTCAGTACGCATGTCAGTCCACATGTCAGTATGCATGTCAGTACACATGTCAGTACACATGTCAGTACACATGTCAGTACACATGTCAGTCACACATGTCAGTTACACATGTCAGTTACACATGTCAGTACACATGTCAGTACACATGTCAGTACACATGTCAGTACACATGTCAGTTACACATGTCAGTTACACATGTCAGTTACACATGTCAGTACACATGTCAGTACCTATGTCAGTTACACATGTCAGTTACACATGTCAGTACACATGTCAGTACACATGTCAGTTACACATGTCAGTACGCATGTCAGTACACATGTCAGTACGCATGTCAGTACACATGTCAGTACGCATGTCAGTACGCATGTCAGTACGCATGTCAGTCCACATGTCAGTACACATGTCAGTACCTATGTCAGTACGCATGTCAGTACACATGTCAGTCCACATGTCAGTACACATGTCAGTACCTATGTCAGTACGCATGTCAGTACACATGTCAGTTACACATGTCAGTACACATGTCAGTTACACATGTCAGTTACACATGTCAGTTATACATGTCAGTACGCATGTCAGTACACATGTCAGTACACATGTCAGTACGCATGTCAGTCCACATGTCAGTACACATGTCAGTACCTATGTCAGTACACATGTCAGTACGCATGTCAGTACACATGTCAGTCCACATGTCAGTACGCATGTCAGTACACATGTCAGTACGCATGTCAGTACACATGTCAGTACGCATGTCAGTACGCATGTCAGTACACATGTCAGTCCACATGTCAGTACGCATGTCAGTACACATGTCAGTACCTATGTCAGTACGCATGTCAGTACACATGTCAGTCCACATGTCAATACCTATGTCAGTACACATGTCAATACCTATGTCAGTCCACATGTCAGTCCGCATGTCAGTACACATGTCAGTACGCATGTCAGTACACATGTCAGTACGCATGGCAGTACACATGTCAGTACATACACGCAACATGTAGTTCACATGGGGAGAGGAGTTGTGTTGTGAGGGTTGTGTCGTGGCGTTGTGTCGTGGCGTTGTGGCGTTGTGTCGTGGCGTTGTGTCGTGAGGGTTGTGTCGTGGCGTTGTGTCGTGGCGTTGTGTCGTGAGGGTTGTGTCGTGGCGTTGTGTCGTGAGGGTTGTGTCGTGGCGTTGTGTCGTGGCGTTGTGTCGTGGCGTTGTGTCGTGAGGGTTGTGTCGTGGCGTTGTGTCGTGAAGGTTGTGTCGTATCGTTGTGTCGTGGCGTTGTGTCGTGAGGGTTGTGTCGTGGCGTTGTGTCGTGAGGGTTGTGTCGTGGCGTTGTGTCGTGAGGGTCGTGGCGTTGTGTCGTGAGGGTTGTGTCATGGCGTTGGGTCGTGAGGGTTGTGTCGTGGCGTTGTGTCGTGGCGTTGTGTCGTGAGGGTTGTGTCGTGGCGTTGTGTCGTGAAGGTTGTGTCGTGGCGTTGTGTCGTGGCGTTGTGTCGTGAGGGTTGTGTCGTGGCATTGTGTCGTGAGGGTTGTGTCGTGACGTTGTGTCGTGGCGTTGTGGCGTTGTGGCGTGGCGTTGGGTCGTGAGGGTTGTGTCGTGGCGTTGTGTCGTGAGGGTTGTGTCGTTGCGTTGTGTCATGGCATGGGGAGAGGCGTTGTGTCGTGGCGTTGTGTCGTGGCGTTGTGTCGTGAGGGTTGTGTCGTGGCGTTGTGTCGTGGAGTTGTGTCGTGGCGTTGTGTCGTGGAGTTGTGTCGTGGCGTTGTGTCGTGAGGGTTGTGTCGTGGCGTTGTGTCGTGAAGGTTGTGTCGTGGCGTTGTGTCGTGGCGTTGTGTCGTGAGGGTTGTGTCGTGGCGTTGTGTCGTGAGGGTTGTGTCGTGGCATTGTGTCGTGAGGGTTGTGGCGTTGTGTCGTGAGGGTTGTGTCATGGCGTTGGGTCGTGAGGGTTGTGTCGTGGCGTTGTGTCGTGAGGGTTGTGCCGTGGCGTTATGTCGTGAGGGTTGTGTCGTGGACGTTGTGTCGTGAGGGTTGTGTCGTGGCGTTTGTCGTGAGGGTTGTGTCATGGCGTTGTGTCGTGGCGTTGTGTCGTGAGGGTTGTGTCGTGGCGTTGTGTCGTGGCGTTGTGTCGTGAGGGTTGTGTCGTGACGTTGTGTCGTGAGGGTTGTGTCGTGGCGTTGTGTCGTGAGGGTTGTGTCGTGGCGTTGTGTCGTGAGGGTTGTGTTTTGGCGTTGTGTCGTGGCGTTGTGTCGTGGCGTTGGGTCGTGGCGTTGTGTCGTGAGGGTTGTGTCGTGGCGTTGTGTCGTGAGGGTCGTGGCGTTGTGTCGTGAGGGTTGTGTCGTGGCGTTGTGTCGTGAGGGTTGTGCCGTGACGTTGCGTCGTGGCGTTGTGTCGGTTGTTTTTTGTAACCAGGTATGCTGTGTCGTGAGCATTCCTTCAGTTGTTGTAGTAACCAGGTATGCTGTGTCGTGAGGGTTCCTTCAGTTGTTGTTGTAACCAGGTATGCTGTGTCCTGAGGGATATGTCGTGGCGTTGTGTCGTGGCGTTGTGTCGTGAGGGTTCCTTCAGTTGTTGTTGTAACCAGGTATGCTGTGTCGTGAGGGTTCCTTCAGTTGTTGTTGTAACCAGGTATGCTGTCTTAGTCACCAGCCAGGTTGTTGTTGTAACCAGGTATGCTGTCTTAGTCACCAGCCAGGTTGTTGTTGTAACCAGGTATGCTGTCTTAGTCACCAGCCAGGTTGTTGTTGTAACCAGGTATGCTGTCTTAGTCACCAGCCAGGTTGTTGTTGTAACCAGGTATGCTGTCTTAGTCACCAGCCAGGTTGTTGTTGTAACCAGGTATGCTGTCTTAGTCTCCAGCCAGGTTGTTGTTGTAACCAGGTATGTTGTCTTAGTCACCAGCCAGGTTGTTGTTGTAACCAGGTATGCTGTGTCGTGAGGGTTCCTTCAGTTGTTGTAACCAGGTATGCTGTCTTAGTCACCAGCCAGGTTGTTGTAGTAACCAGGTATGCTGTCTTAGTCACCAGCCAGGTTGTTGTAGTAACCAGGTATGCTGTCTTAGTCACCAGCCAGGTTGTTGTAGTAACCAGGTATGCTGTCTTAGTCACCAGCCAGGTTGTTGTAGTAACCAGGTATGCTGTCTTAGTCACCAGCCAGGTTGTTGTAGTAACCAGGTATGCTGTCTTAGTCACCAGCCAGGTTGTTGTAGTAACTAGGTATGCTGTCTTAGTCACCAGCCAGGTTGTTGTAGTAACCAGGTATGCTGTCTTAGTCACCAGCCAGGTTGTTGTAGTAACCAGGTATGCTGTCTTAGTCACCAGCCAGGTTGTTGTAGTAACCAGGTATGCTGTCTTAGTCACCAGCCAGGTTGTTGTAGTAACCAGGTATGCTGTCTTAGTCACCAGCCAGGTTGTTGTTGTAACCAGGTATGCTGTCTTAGTCACCAGCCAGGTTGTTGTAGTAACCAGGTATGCTGTCTTAGTCACCAGCCTAGTTTTGTGGATGTAAAAAGTGAACGTCAGACAATGTATCGATTGTATGACACGTGTAGATCAATCTGCTTTCACTTTAAGTGCTTTCTATTAATTATTCAGTAGCTTTATGATACACGTTTATTTTATTTTGTATTATCTTTTACCAATGTGTTCTCCTACATTCATTTCACATTTCCATAAACTTCAAAGTGTTTCCTTTCAAATGGTATCAAGAATATGCATATCCTCGCTTCAGGTCCTGAGCTACAGGCAGTTAGATTTGGGTATGTCATTTTATGCTAATTTTATTTTTTTTAAAAGGGGCGGATCCTTAAGAAGGTTTACATGACTAAAGTGTGTTTGTTTTGTTTGTGTTATACAGTACATACGGGATGTTACTGTGTATTCTATCGAACATATTTCTCCCTCATACAGAACCTTGCAAAGCATCTGTAAAAGCACTTTATAAATCAAATGTGTTATTTGCAGACAGCAATTTCTGAGTGTTTGACTGTTGATGATAATACTTGGTGTGTTTACTTTAGAATTTCTGTGATTTAAGCTTCTATCGTAGGCCAATTTGACATTTTCTTTGTCCCCTTCAATTACAGAAATGTCATAATAACTTTGTCACTGTAAGTGAATAGCTTAAAGTTTCTCGGCGTTACACATCACTGACAATCTGAATGGTCCACCACACAGACAGTGTGGTGAAGGAGGCGCAACAGCACCTCTTCAACCTCAGGAGGCTGAAGAAATTTGGCTTGTCACCGAAAACCCTTTACAGGTGCACAATTGAGAGCATCCTGTCGGGCTGTATCACTGCCTTGTTCGACAACTGCATCACCTCCTCTCCAGAGGGTGGTGCGGTCTGCCCAACTGCATCACCTCCTATCCAGAGGGTGGTGCGGTCTGCCCAACTGCATCACCTCCTATCCAGAGGGTGGTGCGGTCTGCCCAACTGCATCACCTCCTATCCAGAGGGTGGTGCGGCCTGCCCAACTGCATCACCTCCTCTCCAGAGGGTGGTGCGGCCTGCCCAACTGCATCACCTCCTATCCAGAGGGTGGTGCGGTCTGCCCAACTGCATCACCTCCTATCCAGAGGGTGGTGCGGCCTGCCCAACTGCATCACCTCCTATCCAGAGGGTGGTGCGGTCTGCCCAACTGCATCACCTCCTATCCAGAGGGTGGTGCGGTCTGCCCAACTGCATCACCTCCTATCCAGAGGGTGGTGCGGTCTGCCCAACTGCATCACCTCCTATCCAGAGGGTGGTGCGGCCTGCCCAACTGCATCACCTCCTATCCAGAGGGTGGTGCGGCCTGCCCAACTGCATCACCTCCTATCCAGAGGGTGGTGCGGCCTGCCCAACTGCATCACCTCCTATCCAGAGGGTGGTGCGGTCTGCCCAACTGCATCACCTCCTATCCAGAGGGTGGTGCGGTCTGCCCAACTGCATCACCTCCTATCCAGAGGGGGGTGCGGCCTGCCCAATGCATCACCGGGAGCAAACTACCTGCCCTCCAGGACACCTACAGCACCCAATGTCACAGGACGGCCAAAAAGATCATCAAGGACAACAACCACCCGAGCCACGGCCTGTTCACCCCGCTACCATCCAGAAGGCGAGGTCAGTACAGGTGCATCAAAGCTGGGACCGAGAGACTGAAAAACAGCTTCTATCTCAAGGCCATCAGGCTGATAAAGAGCCATCACTAGCCGGCTTCCACCCGGTTACTCAACCCTGCCCCTTAGAGGCTGCTGCCCCATGTACATAGACATGGAATCACTGGTCACTTTAATAATGGAACACTAGTCACTTTAATCATGTTTTCTTTAATGTTTTACAAATTTCATATATATATACTGTATTCTACTGCATAATAGTTAATTCCACGCCGACATTGCTCATCCTAATATGTATATATTTCTTAATTCCATTATTTTCATTTAGTTTTGTGTGTATTATTGTGAATTGTTAGATACTACAGCATGGAATAACATCTGGTAGATATGTGTATGTGACCAATAACATCTGGTAGATATGTGTATGTGACCAGTAACATCTGGTAGATATGTGTATGTGACCAATAACATCTGGTAGATATGTGTATGTGACCAATAACATCTGGTAGATATGTGTATGTGACCAATAACATCTGGTAGATATGTGTATGTGACCAGTAACATCTGGTAGATATGTGTATGTGACCAATAACATCTGGTAGATATGTGTATGTGACCAGTAACATCTGGTAGATATGTGTATGTGACCAGTAACATCTGGTAGATATGTGTATGTGACCAGTAACATCTGGTAGATATGTGTATGTGACCAGTAACATCTGGTAGATATGTGTATGTGACCAATAACATCTGGTAGATATGTGTATGTGACCAGTAACATCTGGTAGATATGTGTATGTGACCAATAACATGCGATTTGACTTGAACATCAGTAATTAAGACACTGATGTACAATACAATGTTGCTGAAGCCAAAGTCAGTAGATTTAGTTGCCAGGGAGAAAACATTCAACCCGAGCTACTCTCTCCATCATCAGCATTCAGTATAAATACCTCTGTAATAATTCTATCCTGTATGGGATTGAATGGCAACAGTAGAGCACTGCATTACATTTAATAAAGCCAGGGTAAAGAATGATGTTGGTTACGGCACGATGCTTGGTGCTGAAGGCACAGCAGCTAAATCTCCTTAAAATATATTCAAATGCTTCTCCGCCTGTTCGCCTGCCTGCCCGCCTGTCTGTCTCCCCTCCCAGGAAATATCATTATGTGCAGTCATTGTGTTTTATGATTCTGAATAACAACTGGCTGGATAGAAACATATAACAGTGGACAGCACAGCCAATTACCATAGAGCCAGACAGCTAGTTTTGTTCACCTAATTTATAGCCCAGCCACTCAGTCGCCTCTATACGCTGTGAATGGAAAGCGAGAGAGAGAGGCGGAGAGAGAGAGAGAAACATGGAGAGAGAGAGAGAGAAAGAAGGAGAGAGACATGGAGAGAGAGACATGGAGAGAGAGAGAGAGAGAGAGAGAGACATGGAGAGAGAGAGAGAGAGAGAGAGACATGGAGAGAGAGAGAGAAGGAGAGAGACATGGGGAGAGAGAGAGAGAGAGAGAGAGAGAGAGACAAGGAGAGAGAGAGAGACAAGGAGAGAGAGAGAGAGAAACAGAGAGAGAAAGAGAGACAGAGAGAGAAAGAGAGACAGAGAGAGAAGGAGAAAGAGAGAGAGAGAGAGAGAGAGAGAGAGAGAGAGAGAGAGAGAGAGAGAAAATGAGAAAGAGAGAGAGAGAAACAGAGAGAGACAGAGAGACGGAGAGAGAAAGCGAGACAGAGAGAGAAGGAGAAAGAGAGAGAGAGAGAGAGAGAAAGAGAGAGAGAGAGAAAGAGAGAAAGAGAGAGTGTGTGTTAAAGGGTATTGGTTGATTTATTTAAGCATCTTGCTAGTCAAATTACAAAGCTGGAGGCCATAGCAGGGATTTTGCATACATTTCTTTCCCATTCAGTATGAATGAAGACATACATGCAGGCCTAGCCGTGTGGACAGCAGAGATGGTGTGTAGATATATGGACTGTATGTTCTCCTAATGTGCCCGTGTGAAGGGGTAAGGTGGATAAGGATCTTAAGAAGAGAAACATTTATACGGATGATTCAATGTGTTACCCAGCTAGCACACAACGTTCTGACAACCGTATGTTTCCAAGAGCTTGGTGAGGGCGCGGTGGTCCTATGGTTGTTTTGTAAGCAACCTTCCCACAACTTTCTGGGAATGGTGCAGGATAGTTGCTTGGCTTTCAAACGTTCTCAGCACATTTAAGGAACTTGACAGATGACGTTATTTTTGTTTGTATTTCATTACTTTAACCGAACATTTCCCAAAAATTCAAACATGGTTACATTTAATTTAAATAATGGTAATCTTCTAGGAACGTTCTCCAACTGGTTTGACGTTAGGAATGCTCTCAAATAGTTCAGGGAACGTTAAGAAACAACATTCTTCTGTGGGAATTTCAGTGCTTCAGGATAACGTTTATATGGGTTTCTTTATGGTTCTATTTAAGAACATGTTCTCAAATTGTTCTGAGAATGTTAAAGAATGTTCCATAAAACCACAAGAAGACTTTAGTAACATTCAGAGAATGTTCCAAGAATGTTTAAAAACATATATTTAAAAACATATATATTCCATGTGTTCCGGTGTTGGCCACACCTGATCTTAATGAGTGCCTGTTTCCCTTGAAATGGGGTCTGTTTGAATAGACTAAAATGAACAGCTTTGTATAAATATATTAAAACAACATGGCACACCAGCTCCATCCTGGTGGTGCAGTGGATGAATTCCATGGATAAAGCACAGAAGATCATCGGTTTGAATCTCACTGATGCTGTGTCACAATAAAAAGAAATGTGTTGCGTGATTATTGTCTAAATTAAGTAATTTATATGTGCTTGGAGTTTAAGAAAAAAAGCGTTCTCAGAACCTCCCTGGAACCAAAGTAAAGCGTTCTCAGAACCTCCCTGGAACCAAAGTAAAGCGTTCTCAGAACCTCCCTGGAACCAAAGTGAAGCGTTCTCAGAACCTCCCTGGAACAAGAGTAAAACATTCTCAGAACCTCCCTGGAACCAAAGTAAAGCGTTCTCAGAACCTCCCTGGAACAAGAGTAAAACATTCTCAGAACCTCCCTGGAACCAGAGAAAAACATTCTCAGAACCTCCCTGGAAACAGAGTAAAACATTCTCAGAACCTCCCTGGAAACAGAGTAAAAGGTTCTCAGAACCTCCCTGGAACCAGAGTAAAACATTCTCAGAACCTCCCTGGAACCAGAGTAAAACATTCTCAGAACCTCCCTGGAACCAGAGTAAAACATTCTCAGAACCTCCCTGGAACCAGAGTAAAACATTCTCAGAACCTCCCTGGAACCAGAGTAAAGCGTTCTCAGAACCTCCCTGGAAACAGAGTAAAACATTCTCAGAACCTCCCTGGAACCTATACTAGATACTGAGATCATTTGACCTCTAACATGACATAGGAGCTCAATTAGCTGCTGGCAGAAAGCCATTAATGCTAAGAGCACAGTCTTTAGCTCAGCTGACTAATTTTGTGTTCTGTCAGGCAGAGGGGCAGTTGCTTTGCCGAGAAGAAGTAATGGGGTTTGAACCCCGGGCGTTTCAACCTCTATGGTTGAACAGGATAGTCAGCCAATATGTAACCAACGTGTGTGCAACTATCACAACATAACAACATAATGAACCAAGCCTTGATAACCCTGTGATATATCCCCCCCAAGGGAGAGTTCGCTACAATAGTTTATCATAATTAAACATCTACAACCTTCACAGAACCTCAACACACTCTTATAGGGACCTAAACTCCCTCTGTTACCACTAGTATAGTGAAACAGGTGCAGGCGGTTATGGACAGAGCTGTGGTTATAGACAGAGCTGTGGTTATAGACAGAGCTGGGGTTATAGACAGAGCTGGGGTTATAGACAGAGCTGGGGTTATAGACAGAGCTGTGGTTATAGACAAAGCTGGGGTTATAGACAGAGAGGTGGTTATAGACAGAGCTGGGGTTATAGACAGAGCTGGGGTTATAGACAGAGCTGGGGTTATGGACAGAGCTGGGGTTATAGACAGAGCTGGGGTTATAGACAGAGCTGGGGTTATAGACAGAGCTGGGGTTATGGACAGAGCTGGGGTTATAGACAGAGCTGGGTTTATAGACAGAGCTGTGGTTATAGACAGAGCTGTGGTTATAGACAGAGCTGGGGTTGAGGACAGAACTGGGGTTATAGACAGAGCTGTGGTTATAGACAGAGCTGGGGTTGAGGACAGAGCTGTGGTTATAGACAGAGCTGGGGTTATGAACAGAGCTGTGGTTATAGACAGAGCTGTGGTTATAGACAGAGCTGGGGTTATAGACAGAGCTGGGGTTATAGACAGAGCTGTGGTTATAGACAGAGCTGGGGTTATAGACAGAGCTGTGGTTATAGACAGAGCTGGGGTTATAGACAGAGATGGGGTTATAGACAGAGCTGTGGTTATAGACAGAGCTGGGGTTATAGACAGAGCTGTGGTTATAGACAGAGCTGGGGTTATAGACAGAGCTGTGGTTATAGACAGAGCTGGGGTTATAGACAGAGCTGTGGTTATAGACAGAGCTGGGGTTATAGACAGAGCTGGGGTTAGCCAGTGGAGAGAGCGGAGGAGCGGGGTGACGTGAGAGAACTTGGGAAGGTTGAACACCAGACGGGCTGCGGCGTTCTGGATGAGTTGTAGGGGTTTAATGGCACAGGCAGGGAGCCCAGCCAACAGCGAGTTGCAGTAATCCAGACGGGAGATGACAAGTGCCTGGATTAGGACCTGCGCCGCTTCCTGTGTGAGGCAGGGTCGTACTCTGCGGATGTTGTGGCTTCTATCCCAGAACCAATTGGAAACCAAAATGTTATTTTCCCACACCTTCCAAGGATCCAAATGTGCTATAGCTGGAAGATACTGAGATCATTTGACCTCTAACATGAGATAGGAGCTCAATTAGCTGCTGGCAGAAAGCCATTAATGCTAAGAGCACAGTCTTTAGCTCAGCTGACTAATTTTGTCTTCTGTCAGGCAGAGGGGCAGTTGCTTTGCCGAGAAGAAGTAATGGGGTTTGAACCCCGGGCGTTTCAACCTCTATGGTTGAACAGGATAGTCAGCCAATATGTAACCAACGTGTGTGCAACTATCACAACATAACAACATAATGAACCAAGCCTTGATAACCCTGTGATATATCCCCCCCAAGGGAGAGTTCGCTACATTACATTTTACATTTAAGTCATTTAGCAGACGCTCTTATCCAGAGCGACTTACAAATTGGTGCATTCACCTTATGACATCCAGTGGAACAGCCACTTTAAAATAGTGCATCTAAATCTTTTAAGGGGGGGGGGTGAGAGGGATTACTTTATCCTATCCTAGGTATTCCTTAAAGAGGTGGGGTTTCAGGTGTCTCCGGAAGGTGGTGTCTCCGCTGTCCTGGCGTCGTGAGGGAGTTTGTTCCACCATTGGGGGGCCAGAGCAGCGAACAGTTTTGACTGGGCTGAGCGGGAACTGTACTTCCTCAGTGGTAGGGAGGCGAGCAGGCCAGAGGTGGATGAACGCAGTGCCCTTGTTTGGGTGTAGGGCCTGATCAGAGCCTGGAGGTACTGAGGTGCCGTTCCCCTCACAGCTCCGTAGGCAAGCACCATGGTCTTGTAGCGGATGCGAGCTTCAACTGGAAGCCAGTGGAGAGAGCGGAGGAGCGGGGTGACGTGAGAGAACTTGGGAAGGTTGAACACCAGACGGGCTGCGGCGTTCTGGATGAGTTGTAGGGGTTTAATGGCACAGGCAGGGAGCCCAGCCAACAGCGAGTTGCAGTAATCCAGACGGAGATGACAAGTGCCTGGATTAGGACCTGCGCCGCTTCCTGTGTGAGGCAGGGTCGTACTCTGCGGATGTTGTAGAGCATGAACCTACAGGAACGGGCCACCGCCTTGATGTTAGTTGAGAACGACAGGGTGTTGTCCAGGATCACGCCAAGGTTCTTAGCGCTCTGGGAGGAGGACACAATGGAGTTGTGGACAGAACTGGGGTTATAGACAGAGATGTGGTTATAGACAGAGCTGGGGTTATAGACAGAGCTGTGGTTATAGACAGAGCTGTGGTTATAGACAGAGCTGGGGTTGAGGACAGAACTGGGGTTATAGACAGAGCTGTGGTTATAGACAGAGCTGTGGTTATAGACAGAGCTGGGGTTATAGACAGAGATGTGGTAATAGACAGAGCTGTGGTTATAGACAGAGCTGTGGTTATAGACAGAGCTGGGGTTGAGGACAGAACTGGGGTTATAGACAGAGATGTGGTTATAGACAGAGCTGGGGTTATAGACAGAGCTGGGGTTATAGACAGAGATGTGGTTATAGACAGAGCTGTGGTTATAGACAGAGCTGTGGTTATAAACAGAGCTGGAGTTGAGGACAGAACTGGGGTTATAGACAGAGCTGTGGTTATAGACAGAGCTGGGGTTATAGACAGAGCTGTGGTTATAGACAGAGCTGTGGTTATAGACAGAGCTGGGGTTGAGGACAGAACTGGGGTTATAGACAGAGCTGTGGTTATAGACAGAGCTGTGGTTATAGACAGAGCTGTGGTTATAAACAGAGCTGGAGTTGAGGACAGAACTGGGGTTATAGACAGAGCTGTGGTTATAGACAGAGCTGTGGTTATAGACAGAGCTGGGGTTATAGACAGAGATGTGGTTATAGACAGAGCTGGGGTTATAGACAGAGCTGGGGTTATAGACAGAGATGTGGTTATAAACAGAGCTGGGGTTGAGGACAGAACTGGGGTTATAGACAGAGCTGTGGTTATAGACAGAGCTGTGGTTATAGACAGAGCTGGGGTTATAGACAGAGATGTGGTTATAGACAGAGCTGGGGTTATAGACAGAGCTGGGGTTATAGACAGAGATGTGGTTATAGACAGAGCTGTGGTTATAGACAGAGCTGGGGTTGAGGACAGAACTGGGCTTATAGACAGAGCTGTGGTTATAGACAGAGCTGTGGTTATAGACAGAGCTGGGGTTATAGACAGAGCTGGGGTTATAGACAGAGATGTGGTTATAGACAGAGCTGGGGTTATAGACAGAGCTGGGGTTATAGACAGAGATGTGGTTATAGACAGATCTGTGGTTATAGACAGAGCTGGGGTTGAGGACAGAACTGGGGTTATAGACAGAGCTGTGGTTATAGACAGAGCTGTGGTTATAGACAGAGCTGGGGTTATAGACAGAGCTGGGGTTATAGACAGAGATGTGGTTATAGACAGAGCTGGGGTTATAGACAGAGCTGGGGTTATAGACAGAGATGTGGTTATAGACAGAGCTGTGGATATAGACAGAGCTGTGGTTATAGACAGAGCTGGGGTTGAGGACAGAACTGGGGTTATAGACAGAGCTGTGGTTATAGACAGAGCTGTGGTTATAGACAGAGCTGGGGTTATAGACAGAGCTGGGGTTATAGACAGAGATGTGGTTATAGACAGAGCTGTGGTTATAGTCGGAGCTGTGGTTATAGACAGAGCTGGGGTTATAGACAGAGCTGGGGTTACAGACAGAGCTGGGGTAATCGACAGAGCTACGGTTATGGACAGAGCTGGGGTTATAGACAGAGCTGGGGTTATGGACAGAGCTGGGGTTATGGACAGAGCTGTGGTTATAGACAGAGCTGGGGTTATAGACAGAGCTGGGGTTATAGACAGAGCTGGGGTTATGGACAGAGCTGGGGTTATGGACAGAGCTGGGGTTATGGACAGAGCTGGGGTTATGGACAGAGCTGTGGTTATAGACAGAGCTGGGGTTAAAGACCGAGCTGGGGTTATAGACAGAGCTGGGGTTATAGACAGAGCTGGGGTTATAGACAGAGTTGGGGTTATGGACAGAGCTGGGGTTATAGACAGAGCTACGGTTATGGACAGAGCTGGGGTTATAGACAGAGCTGGGGTTATGGACAGAGCTGTGGTTATAGACAGAGCTGGGGTTATAGACAGAGCTGGGGTTATAGACAGAGCTGGGATTGAGGACAGAGCTGGGGTTATAGACAGAGCTGGGGTTATAGACAGAGCTGGGGTTAAAGACAGAGCTGTGGTTATAGACAGAGCTGGGGTTATGGACAGAGCTGGGGTTATGGACAGAGCTGTGGTTATAGACAGAGCTGTGGTTATAGACAGAGCTGGGGTTATAGACAGAGCTGGGGTTACAGACAGAGCTGGGGTAATCGACAGAGCTACGGTTATGGACAGAGCTGGGGTTATAGACAGAGCTGGGGTTATGGACAGAGCTGGGGTTATGGACAGAGCTGGGGATATAGACAGAGCTGGGGTTATAGACAGAGCTGGGGTTATAGACAGAGCTGGGGTTATAGACAGAGCTGGGGTTATGGACAGAGCTGGGGTTATGGACAGAGCTGTGGTTATAGACAGAGCTGGGGTTATGGACAGAGCTGGGGTTATGGACAGAGCTGTGGTTATAGACAGAGCTGGGGTTAAAGACAGAGCTGGGGTTATAGACAGAGCTGGGGTTATAGACAGAGCTGGGGTTATAGACAGAGTTGGGGTTATGGACAGAGCTGGGGTTATAGACAGAGCTACGGTTATGGACAGAGCTGGGGTTATAGACAGAGCTGGGGTTATGGACAGAGCTGTGGTTATAGACAGAGCTGGGGTTATAGACAGAGCTGGGGTTATAGACAGAGCTGGGATTGAGGACAGAGCTGGGATTATAGACAGAGCTGGGGTTATAGACAGAGCTGGGGTTAAAGACAGAGCTGTGGTTATAGACAGAGCTGGGGTTATGGACAGAGCTGGGGTTATGGACAGAGCTGTGGTTATAGACAGAGCTGGGGTTATAGACAGAGCTGGGGTTATATACAGAGCTGGGGTTATAGACAGAGCTGGGGTTATAGACAGAGTTGGGGTTATAGACAGAGCTGGGGTTATAGACAGAGCTGGGGTTATAGACAGAGTTGGGGTTATAGACAGAGATTTACATTTACATTTAAGTCATTTAGCAGACGCTCTTATCCAGAGCGACTTACAAATTGGTGCATTCACCTTATGACATCCAGTGGAACAGCCACTTTAAAATAGTGCATCTAAATCTTTTAAGGGGGGGGGGTGAGAGGGATTACTTTATCCTATCCTAGGTATTCCTTAAAGAGGTGGGGTTTCAGGTGTCTCCGGAAGGTGGTGATTGACTCCGCTGTCCTGGCGTCGTGAGGGAGTTTGTTCCACCATTGGGGGGCCAGAGCAGCGAACAGTTTTGACTGGGCTGAGCGGGAACTGTACTTCCTCAGTGGTAGGGAGGCGAGCAGGCCAGAGGTGGATGAACGCAGTGCCCTTGTTTGGGTGTAGGGCCTGATCAGAGCCTGGAGGTACTGAGGTGCCGTTCCCCTCACAGCTCCGTAGGCAAGCACCATAATCTTGTAGCGGATGCGAGCTTCAACTGGAAGCCAGTGGAGAGAGCGGAGGAGCGGGGTGACGTGAGAGAACTTGGGAAGGTTGAACACCAGACGGGCTGCGGCGTTCTGGATGAGTTGTAGGGGTTTAATGGCACAGGCAGGGAGCCCAGCCAACAGCGAGTTGCAGTAATCCAGACGGGAGATGACAAGTGCCTGGATTAGGCGCTGCTTCCTGTGTGAGGCAGGGTCGTACTCTGCGGATGTTGTAGAGCATGAACCTACAAGAACGGGCCACCGCCTTGATGTTAGTTGAGAACGACAGGGTGTTGTCCAGGATCACGCCAAGGTTCTTAGCGCTCTGGGAGGAGGACACAATGGAGTTGTCAACCGTGATGGCGAGATCATGGAACGGGCAGTCCTTCCCCGGGAGGAAGAGCAGCTCCGTCTTGCCGAGGTTCAGCTTGAGGTGGTGATCCGTCATCCACACTGATATGTCTGCCAGACATGCAGAGATGCGATTCGCCACCTGGTCATCAGAAGGGGGAAATCAATCATGAAGTGGAACGACATTTATTGGATATTTCAAACTTTTTTAACAAATCAAAAATGGAAAAATTGGGCGTGCAAAATTATTCAGCCCCCTTAAGTTAATACTTTGTAGCGCCACCTTTTGCTGCGATTACAGCTGTAAGTCGCTTGAGGTATGTCTCTATCAGTTTTGCACATCGAGAGACTGACATTTTTTCCCATTCCTCCTTGCAAAACAGCTCGAGCTCAGTGAGGTTGGATGGAGAGCATTTGTGAACAGCAATTTTCAGTTCTTTCCACAGATTCTCGATTCGATTCAGGTCTGGACTTTGACTTGGTCATTCTAACACCTGGATATGTTTATTTTTGAACCATTCCATTGTAGATTTTGCTTTATGTTTTGGATCATTGTCTTGTTGGAAGACAAATCTCCGTCCCAGTCTCAGGTCTTTTGCAGACTCCATCAGGTTCTTCCAGAATGGTCCTGTATTTGGCTCCATCCATCTTCCCATCAATTTTAACCATCTTCCCTGTCCCTGCTGAAGAAAAGCAGGCCCAAACCATGATGCTGCCACCACCATGTTTGACGGTGGGGATGATGTGTTCAGGGTGATGAGCTGTGTTGCTTTTACGCCAAACATAACGTTTTGCATTGTTGCCAAAAGTTCAATTTTGGTTTCATCTGACCAGAGCACCTTCTTCCACATGTTTGGTGTGTCTCCCAGGTGGCTTGTGGCAAACTTTAAACGACACTTTTTATGGATATCTTTAAGAAATGGCTTTCTTCTTGCCACTCTTCCATAAAGGCCAGATTTGTGCAATATACGACTGATTGTTGTCCTATGGACAGAGTCTCCCACCTCAGCTGTAGATCTCTGCAGTTCATCCAGAGTGATCATGGGCCTCTTGGCTGCATCTCTGATCAGTCTTCTCCTTGTATGAGCTGAAAGTTTAGAGGGACGGCCAGGTCTTGGTAGATTTGCAGTGGTCTGATACTCCTCCCATTTCAATATTATGGCTTGCACAGTGCTCCTTGGGATGTTTAAAGCTTGGGAAATCTTTTTGTATCCAAATCCGGCTTTAAACTTCTTCACAACAGTATCTCGGACCTGCCTGGTGTGTTCCTTGTTCTTCATGATGCTCTCTGCGCTTTTAACGGACCTCTGAGACTATCACAGTGCAGGTGCATTTATACAGAGACTTGATTACACACAGGTGGATTGTATTTATCATCATTAGTCATTTAGGTCAACATTGGATCATTCAGAGATCCTCACTGAACTTCTGGAGAGAGTTTGCTGCACTGAAAGTAAAGGGGCTGAATAATTTTGCACGACCAATTTTTCAGTTTTTGATTTGTTAAAAAAGTTTGAAATATCCAATAAATGTCGTTCCACTTCATGATTGTGTCCCACTTGTTGTTGATTCTTCACAAAAAAATACAGTTTGAAGCCTGAAATGTGGCAAAAGGTCGCAAACTTCAAAGGGGCCGAATACTTTCGCAAGGCACTGTACAACCAATACAAACAGACAACCCAATCTTGATTGTCACAGAAATCACAACACAAATCCACCTCCACAGCCACCTCTGGATCCCACAGCACCCACCTGCAGTGAAACCAGTCCTGGCAGAAGTCACATCACACCCCTGGTACCTTGGACTCACCCTCCTGCTGGGAGCTTGCAGGTAGTCACCCTCCTGCTGGGAGCTTGCAGGTACTCACCCTCCTGCTGGGAGCTTGCAGGTAGTCACCCTCCTGCTGGGAGCTTGCAGGTACTCACCCTCCTGCTGGGAGCTTGCAGGTAGTCACGCTCCCCACAGTGAGCACAGCACACCCATGGCACCTTGGACTCACCCTCCTGATGGGAGCTTGCAGGTAGTCACGCTCCCCACAGTGAGCACAGCAGGTGGTGTCTTCTTTTATAAATAAAAAAACAACAAACAATTAAAAAACATATAAAAAATTGATTAACATGGTAAAATGTACAAGTACTACTGCAACAATATTAATTGCTACAAATGAGAAAGAAAAACAAACTGATTATGTCATGGGAGGCGTGACAGAGGTGGCCGGTGGAGCTTTTCACTTCCTTTTCTGTGCTGCATTTGAGAGACAAGGTAGTGTTAAACGGAGCATGTTTCCTGAAAACCATTTTCTACTTTTTTTTTAATGCCTTGTGGGCTGGTGCTATGAACTGTAGATATGTAAAGAGAGAAACAAATGTTTAAATGCAGTAGTTTTATAAAACACACAAAGAGTATTTTATTTTCATAATTTAACATGTGTTTACCTGTGGAGGAGGCTGTACTGCAATTGCATTGGGCAGGGAGACCAGAGGAGGCTGCTGTGGTGGTGTGACCAGCGGAGACGGAGGAGGAGGTTGGTCCAGAGGAGGCGGTTGGTCCAGAGGAGGCAGTTGGTCCAGAGGAGGAGGTTGGTCCAGACGAGGCAGTTGGGGTGGTGTGACCAGCGGGGACGGAGGAAGAGGTTGGTCCAGAGGAGGCAGTTGGGGTGGTGTGACCAGCGGAGACGGAGGAGGAGGTTGGTCCAGAGGAGGCAGTTGGGGTGGTGTGACCAGCAGAGACGGAGGAGGAGGTTGGTCCAGAGGAGGCTGCTGTGGTGGTGTGACCAGCGGAGACGGAGGAGGAGGTTGGTCCAGAGGAGGCAGTTGGGGTGGTGTGACCAGCGGAGACGGAGGAGGAGGTTGGTCCAGAGGAGGCTGCTGTGGTGGTGTGACCAGCGGAGACGGAGGAGGAGGTTGGTCCAGAGGAGGCAGTTGGGGTGGTGTGACCAGCGGAGACGGAGGAGGAGGTTGGTCCAGAGGAGGCTGCTGTGGTGGTGTGACCAGCGGAGACGGAGGAGGAGGTTGGTCCAGAGGAGGCAGTTGGGGTGGTGTGACCAGCGGAGACGGAGGAGGAGGTTGGTCCAGAGGAGGCGGTTGGTCCAGAGGAGGCGGTTGGTCCAGAGGAGGCAGTTGGTCCAGAGGAGGCGGTTGGTCCAGAGGAGGCAGTTGGTCCAGAGGAGGCTGCTGGGGTGGTGTGACCAGCGGAGACGGAGGAGGCAGTTGGTCCAGAGGAGGCGGTTGGTCCAGAGGAGGCAGTTGGTCCAGAGGAGGCGGTTGGTCCAGAGGAGGCAGTTGGTCCAGATGAGGCGGTTGGTCCAGAGGAGGCAGTTGGTCCAGAGGAGGCAGCTTCGGTGATGGCAGACAAGGGGTGTGGTGTGCATCGTGGTGGTGGTGGACAAAATCACCAACGATGGCATGGGGGAGCTGGTGTTGGTAGTGTTTGGGTTGAAGGACCGACGATGGTGTGGCTCGGGAAAGCAGGCACTTTTTCTGCACCTGTGTTGGTGTTGCATACTGGTAGGCTGTGGCGGTGGTGATGCCGCTGTCAGGAGCGGTTCCATCAGGTGGTCCAGCAGAGGCGATGGCGTTGATGGTCTCGTCCATGGCAGCCCTCTTTTGTTCCCTCTGTGTCCTGAGGGCTGCCCGACGCTCTTTCTCCTCTGCCTTGACCCTCTCCTGTTCCCTCTGTGTCCTGAGGGCTGCCCCGACGCTCTTTCTCCTCTGCCTCGACCCTCTCCTGTTCCCTCTGTGTCCTGAAGGCTGCCGCGACGCTCTTTCTCCTCTGCCTCGACCCTCTCCTGTTCCCTCTGTGTCCTGAGGGCTGCCCGACGCTCTTTCTCCTCTGCCTCGACCCTCTCCTGTTCCCTCTGTGTCATGAGGGCTTCCCCGACGCTCTTTCTCCTCTGCCTCAACCCTCTCCTGCCACTGGCGCGTGTATACCTCCCTGGTGAGGCATGTGGTGACTACAATGGAGTCTTCTGTATCGGTCTGGTCGATATTTCAGGAAGGTAAGGTTGTGCCCAGGCTCCCCACTATTGAGGTGTGCTCTTGTAAGGCCAGGACTGAGACTGGAGCAGAGGAAGGGAATGGAGCTGAGGGTCGTCCTGTGGTCGCTGGGGAGGAGGTGCTGATGGACGGCACAGTGCTGCTGGTTAATCAAATCAAATCAAATCAAATTTATTTATATAGCCCTTCGTACATCAGCTGATATCTCAAAGTGCTGTACAGAAACCCAGCCTAAAACCCCAAACAGCAAACAATGCAGGTGTAAAAGCACGGTGGCTAGGAAAAACTCCCTAGAAAGGCCAAAACCTAGGAAGAAACCTAGAGAGGAACCAGGCTATGTGGGGTGGCCAGTCCTCTTCTGGCTGTGCCGGGTAGAGATTATAACAGAACATGACCAAGATGTTCAAATGTTCATAAATGACCAGCATGGTCGAATAATAATAAGGCAGAACAGTTGAAACTGGAGCAGCAGCACAGTCAGGTGGACTGGGGACAGCAAGGAGTCATCATGTCAGGTAGTCCTGGGGCACGGTCCTAGGGCTCAGGTCCTCCGAGAGAGAGAGAAAGAAAGAGAGAATTAGAGAGAGCATATGTGGGGTGGCCAGTCCTCTTCAGGCTGTGCCGGGTGGAGATTATAACAGAACGTGGCCAAGATGTTCAAATGTTCATAAATGACCAGCATGGTTGAATAATAGTAAGGCAGAACAGTTGAAACTGGAGCAGCAGCATGGCCAGGTGGACTGGGGACAGCAAGGAGTCATCATGTCAGGTAGTCCTGGGACATGGTCCTAGGGCCCAGGCCAGTTGAAACTGGAGCAGCAGCATGGCCAGGTGGACTGGGGACAGCAAGGAGTCATCATGTCAGGTAGTCCTGGGGCATGGTCCTAGGGCTCAGGTCCTCCGAGAGAGAGAAAGAAAGAGAGAAGGAGAGAATTAGAGAACGCACACTTAGATTCACACAGGACACCGAATAGGACAGGAGAAGTACTCCAGATATAACAAACTGACCCTAGCCCCCGACACATAAACTAATGCAGCATAAATACTGGAGGCTGAGACAGGACGGGTCAGGAGACACTGTGGCCCCATCCGAGGACACCCCGGACAGGGCCAAACAGGAAGGATATAACCCCACCCACTTTGCCAAAGCACAGCCCCCACACCACTAGAGGGATATCTTCAACCACCAACTTACCATCCTGAGACAAGGCCGAGTATAGCCCACAAAGATCTCCGCCACGGCACAACCCAAGGGGGCGCCAACCCAGACAGGCCGACCACAACAGTGAATCAACCCACCCAGGTGACGCACCCCCAGGGACGGCATGAGAGAGCCCCAGTAAGCCAGTGACTCAGCCCCGTAACAGGGTAGAGGCAGAGAATCCCAGTGGAAAGAGGGGAATCGGCCAGGCAGAGACAGCAAGGGCGGTTCGTTGCTCCAGAGCCTTTCCGTTCACCTTCCCACTCCTGGGCCAGACTACACTCAATCATATGACCCACTGAAGAGATGAGTCTTCAGTAAAGACTTAAAGGTTGAGACCGAGTTTGCGTCTCTGACATGGGTAGGCAGACCGTTCCATAAAATGGAGCTCTATAGGAGAAAGCCCTGCCTCCAGCTGTTTGCTTAGAAATTCTAGGGACAATTAGGAGGCCTGCGTCTTGTGACCGTAGCGTACGTGTAGGTATGTACGGCAGGACCAAATCAGAGAGATAGGTAGGAGCAAGCCCATGTAATGCTTTGTAGGTTAGCAGTAAAACCTTGAAATCAGCCCTTGCTTTGACAGGAAGCCAGTGTAGAGAGGCTAGCACTGGAGTAATATGATCAAATTTCTTGGTTCTAGTCAGGATTCTAGCAGCCGTATTCAGCACTAACTGAAGTTTATTTAGTGCTTTATCCGGGTAGCCGGAAAATAGAGCATTGCAGTAGTCTAACCTAGAAGTGACAAAAGCATGGATTAATTTTTCTGCATCATTTTTGGACAGAAAGTTTCTGATTTTTGCAATGTTACGTAGATGGAAAAAAGCTGTCCTCGAAATGGTCTTGATATGTTCTTCAAAAGAGAGATCAGGGTCCAGAGTAACGCCGAGGTCCTTCACAGTTTTATTTGAGACGACTGTACAACCATTAAGATTAATTGTCAGATTCAACAGAAGATCTCTTTGTTTCTTGGGACCTAGAACAAGCATCTCTGTTTTGTCCGAGTTTAATAGTAGAAAGTTTGCAGCCATCCACTTCCTTATGTCTGAAACACATGCTTCTAGCGAGGGCAATTTTGGGGCTTCACCATGTTTCATTGAAATGTACAGCTGTGTGTCATCCGCATAGCAGTGAAAGTTTACATTATGTTTTCGAATAACATCCCCAAGAGGTAAAATATATAGTGAAAACAATAGTGGTCCTAAAACAGAACCTTGAGGAACACCGAAATTTACAGTTGATTTGTCAGAGGACAAACCATTCAAACCATGGTTCCAGGAGAGGCAGTAGTGGGACCCGGTAGGTACCGAGACGGCATTAAACGGGTTCCTTCATTGGCTGATGAGTCAAAAGGGAAGAGGCCACACATCCTAAACCCTTCCACCACATAGAGCATGTCCTTCAGCGATGGTACGGGGAGTGGAATACTCTGGAAGATTCTCAACATTTAAAGATCCAAAGTATGCCATGTCCAGAGGCTGCAGGACACGCGTGCAGTGTGGTGGAATTACAAAGAAGTATAACTTTGGGAAAGGCTTGCGCCCGGCCTCGACAACATCCTGTGAAATTTCAGAGCGCGAAATTCAAAAATACAACATTCGTAATATTAAACATTCATGAAAATACAAGTGTTACACATCGGTTAAAAGCTTAACTTCTTGTTAATCCTTTGTTCAAAAAGACTTTACGGTGAAAGCATACCATGCCACTATCTGAGGACAGCGCCCCACCAACAAAAGCATTAAAAACATTTTCCAACCAAGCAGAGGCATCACGAAAGTCAGAAATAGCGATAAAATAATTCAATTACTTTTGAAGATGGTCGTTTTGTTCGATGAAGTCCTTCTTTATGTACCCAAAAAGTCTGTTTAGTTGGCGCGCTTCATTCAAGAATCCACTGGTTTCCCCTCGTTCAAAATGCATTCAAAATGAATCCCAAATGCTACCAATAAACTTTGTCCAAACAAGTCAAACAACGTTTCTAAACGATCCTCAGGTACCCTAATATGTAAATAAACTATACAATTTAAGACAGAGAATAGTATGTTCATTACCAGAGAAAAATAACCAAGTGCGCGCCCTCACCGGAGCGCACCACAGACATTTTCCAACCATGCAGAGGCGTCACGAAAGTCAGATCTTCCTCTGTTTGCAATCCAAAGGGTCCCAGCTACATGACAAATGGTTGTTTTGTTCGATAAAGTCCATTATATCCCCAAAAAATCTGTTTAGTTGGCGCGCTTCATTCAATAATAGTATGTTCATTATCGGAGATAAATAACGAAGTGCGCGCCCTCACCGGAACACGCCAAATACACTCCAACCAAAATGGAAGCCACTTAGAAAAATGACAAATTCCAGCTCATTTTTCCAAAAACAAGCCTGAAACTCTTTCTAAAGACTGTTGACATCTACTGGAAGCCCTAGGAACTGCAATCTTGGAGGATATCCATTGATTTCCCCATAGACAGGCATTTTTAATGGTGTCACCTCCTCCCAAAAAATTCTGGATGGATTCTCCTCTGATTTTGCCTGCTATATCAGTTATGTTATACTCACTGACATTACTTTAACAGTTTTGGACACTTTAGGGTGTTTTCTATCCAATACTAGCAATTATATGCATATCCTATAGCTTCTGGGCCTGAGGAACAGGCAGTTTACTTTGGGCAACTCATTCATCCAAACTTCCGAATACTGCCCCCTATCCCTAAGAAGATAAGGACTTCCCTCAGTGCCACCGCAAGCACCTCCCGGTCCATGTGGCTCTTGTGCAAATCGAAGAGGAAAAGAAGAGGGAATTCCTTCACAGCATGGTTAATGAAATGTTGAAACCACTTCCTGATGTAGCCACTGTTGGACCATCCTGATGTAGCCACTGACCATTGGACCATCCTGATGTAGCCACTGTTGGACCATCCTGATGTAGCCACTGTTGGACCATCCTGATGTAGCCACTGTTGGACCATCCTGATGTAGCCACTGTTGGACCATCCTGATGTAGCCACTGTTGGACCATCCTGATGTAGCCACTGTTGGACCATCCGTACAAGGCTTGGGGGGGGGGGGGGTTGGCCTCACAGTGTGTAGTGGCCACCGGGGAAACACTTGCGGTAGATGATAAACAGGGGGACATCCTCCCCAGCTGCGTTGAAACAGGTCAGCACTGTGATGTGCTCCGTGGTCCCCGGAGCCTGCTGGAACACGTGTTCTGCACCCCAGGGAGCCAGCACAGTGTGCCTGCTCTGGTCGCCAAGAAACCCAGCGTCATCGCAGTAATAGATTTTCTGTGATTCTCCCTCAACCCACTCTCCTCCAAGCGCTTCTCATAAGAAGTGAAGAAGGTGTCCATCGTCGGACTGGTGGCACACTCAGATCTCCCCCATCTAGGGTGTCCGGCCTCCTCATGCTCAGGCTCTTGTGCCTCCTCCTGAACGTTTCCCATCACGTCTTCCTCAGTGGTGGGATTGTCTCCCCTGGGTGCCGAAACCTACAATAGAATAGAATAGAATATAAATGTGTTTATTTTGGCATCCCCATACACATTCACATTCACATCGCATGCATTGAAAACAGTCAGTCCAGCATTCTACATACATATACACACAGGACACAGTATTTCATCAGCATCAGTCTGGTGAAGGGGAACCCATGGCTAGCGCAGTAGATACAGTACTGCACCAGAGAATTTTCATCCACTTGTGCAAGCAATGCTAAATAACTTGGCTTGACTGTACACATTTTAGAAGGATAACTCAATCTGAATATGGGTAAACATTTACCATTCAAAGCTAAGGCATTGAAAGGTGATGATGAACGTTTTCACAATAAACTGAAAGTTTTTTTGTTTGATGTTATCTGAAATAAAAATGTGTGTCCCAATGAGTTTAATATTGATGCAGACATTGTAACATTTGACTAAATACTGCCTCTAATGTAGCTGTTGTATGATGAAACATAGGCAACAGTGATTGGTGTCAAAAAGTTCCCGGTTCAAAGTTATTTAGCAAAAACACCCCTTGATAGACGATTCCAATTTTTAAATGGTAAAGTTTCACAATGTTCAGCTGTTTTTGTAATATGTATTATCTAAAACTTAACACCCTTTTCTTTTTGGTTACTAAGCAGTTATTTCAACATTTAGCAACTAAGCTAGCAACGAGGGCAAATCCGTCGGCTATATTTCAGAGGATTAAACATGGATATTAAATGATGTGTGGTCTGTCGCACTGTCAAATTTTTCAATATACAGCGTGTGTCACGACTTCTGCCGAAGTCGTTGCCTCTCCTTGTTCGGGCGGTGCTCGGCGTTCGACGTCACCGGTCTTCTAGCCATCATTGATCCTTTTTTCATTTTCCATTGGTTTTGTCTTGTCTTCCCACACACCTGTTTTCAATCCCATTCATTACCTGTTGTGTATTTAACCCTCTGTTTCCCCTCATGTCTTTGTCAGAGATTGATTTGTTGTCTGTGTAGTGTGCTTGTTTGTATAGGTGCGCGTCGGGTCTTCGTACCCATGTTTTGTTTGTTTGTACATTTATTGTTATGGAGCATACTCGTGGAACTTTATTAAAAGATTCCATATTTAAACTCCATTTGACTCTCCTGCGCCTGACTTCCCTGCCACCTTTTACACCTATGCGTGACAGCGTGTCCCACAAAATGTGTATATATTGCTTTTTTGAAAACTCTGATAACCTATCTTAACTTACATATATTGTCAAGAAGATTTGTGGTCAGCTAACTAAATAGATGTATTTAGTCATTATTATTATACCATTATTTTCCAGTCCATTTACATTTTTAACTCGAGGTGAATTTGTCCTCCGACCGCTAGAGAGCGTCAGGAGTTAGGAGGTAACCGATGTTGGGGGGTGTCTGATGTCGGGGGTGTCCGATGTTGGGGGTGTCCGATGTTGGGGGTGTCCGATGTCGGGGGGTGTCCGATGTTGGGGGTGTCTGATGTCGGGGTGTCCGATGTCGGGGGTGTCTGATGGGGTGTCTGATGTCGGGGGGTGTCCGATGTCGGGGGTGTCCGATGTTGGGGTGTCTGATGTTGGGGGTGTCCGATGTCGGGGGTGTCCGATGTTGGGGGTGTCTGATGTTGGGGGTGTCCGATATTGGGAGGTGTCCGATGTTGGGGGTGTCTGATGTCGGGGGTGTCCGATGTTGGGAGGTGTCTGATGTCGGGGGGTGTCCGATGTCGGGGGGTGTCCGATGTTGGGGGTGTCTGATGTCGGGGGTGTCTGATGTTGGGAGGTGTCTGATGTTGGGGGTGTCTGATGTTGGGAGGTGTCTGATGTTGGGGGTGTCCGATGTTGGGAGGTGTCCGATAATGGGGGTGTCTGATGTCGGGGTGTTCGATGTCGGGGGGTGTCCGATGTTGGTGGAAAATCAGCTATGTCAATAGAACATGTAAGGATGAACTATAGCCATTGAATTCTACCGTGCTGATGCACGCTCTTGAATGCCTTTCAAGCCAATCAGAAATGAGACATTTTTATCATGGTTTTGATGTTCTAAGCAGCGTCACAGCCATGATACAATTGTATTATTGCTTAATTGTCATGCAGTACTAGCTACTAAGCTAACTGTCACACATATTATTCTTGAAAACCAGCCAGAGAATACAAAGACTGGCAGGGTCAGAGTGTTGAAACACAATTAAATTAATCCACTAGGAATGTGGTGCGTTCCAGACGGGGAGAGGCCTAAGTGAATGACCTCTGACCTCTATGGCGTATGGAATGTTCTCTGTTATGAATGAGCAGAGCTATGGAAGTCTGAATCTGGGGCTGTGTCCCAAACGACACCCTTTTCCATATGTAGTGCTCTATGAAGGGAGTAGGGCCCTGGTTAAAAGTAGTGCACTATAAAGGGAGTAGGGCCCTGGTTAAAAGTAGTGCACTATAAAGGGAATAGGGCCCTGGTTAAAAGTAGTGTACTATAAAGGGAGTAGGGCCCTGGGCCCTGGTTAAAAGTAGTGCACTATAAAGGGAGTAGGGCCCTGGTTAAAAGTAGTGCACTATAAAGGGAATAGGGTCCTGGTCTAATGTAGTCCACTATAAAGGGAGTAGGGTGCCATTTGGGACTCAATCCTGGGAACTTGGCAAGCTGTGACATTCCCATTGGAGACGGGGGCCATGTGTCTCGCAGCCCACGGATTTCTGAGCTCTATTTTGGACATCCCATTGGTCACAATGATCCCTCCTCAACCAATATTCACACGCACGCACGCACGCACGCACGCACGCACGCACGCACGCACACACACACACACACACACACACACACACACAGAGAGACAAAGAGTGCAACACTGTCTGGAAGTAGCTGGGTCAGAGGTCACATTCCACTGGGAACAGCAAGTGTGTGTGTGTCTCTGTGTGTGTGTGTGTGTGTGTGTGTTGTGTGTGTGTGTGTGTGTGTGTGTGTGTGTGTGTGTGTGTGTGTGTGTGTGTGTGTGTGTGTGGGTGTGTGTATCATATTGCCTGCTGTGTGATCTGTGTATGAAGAGGTTGTCCGAATAAAGACACTACATTCCAGAGAATATTCTAATTGTTATCGGGTATCAGACCATCTGCAGTTAACCCCATAACCCCAGCTCTGTCTATAAACTCTGTCTATAACCCCAGCTCTGTCTATAACCCCAGCTCTGTCTATAACCCCAGCCCAACTCTGTCTATAACCCCAGCTCTGTCTATAACCCCAGCTCTGTCTATAACCCCAGCTCTGTCTATAACCCCAGCTCTGTCGATAACCCCAGCTCTGTCTATAACCCCAGCTCTGTCTATAACCCCAGCTCTGTCTATAACCCCAACTCTGTCTATAACCCCAGCTCTGTCTATAACCCCAGCTCTGTCGATAACCCCAGCTCTGTCTATAACCCCAACTCTGTCGATAACCCCAGCTCTGTCTATAACCCCAACTCTGTCTATAACCCCAGCTCTGTCTATAACCACAGCTCTGTCTATAACCCCAGCTCTGTCTATAACCCCAGCTCTGTCGATAACCCCAGCTCTGTCGATAACCCCAGCTCTGTCGATAGCTCTGTTTATAACCCAGCTCTGTCTATAACCCCAGCTCTGTCTATAACCCCAGCTCTGTCTATAACCCCAGCTCTGTCTATAACCCCAACTCTGTCTATAACCCCAGCTCTGTCTATAACCCCAGCTCTGTCTATAACCCCAGCTCTGTCTATAACCCCAGCTCTGTTTATAACCACAGCTCTGTCCATAACCCCAGCTCTGTCTATAACCCCAGCTCTGTCTATAACTCCAGCTCTGTCTATCCATAACCCCAGCTCTGTCTATAACCCCAGCTCTGTCTATAACCCCAGCTCTGTTTATAACCCCAGCTCTGTCTATAACCCCAGCTCTGTCTATAACCCCAGCTCTGTAACCCCAGCTCTCTATAACCCCAGCTCTGTCTATAACCCCAACTCTGTCTATAACCCCAGCTCTGTCTATAACCCCAGCTCTGTCTATAACCCCAGCTCTGTCTATAACCCCAGCTCTGTCTATAACCCCAGCTCTGTCTATAACCCCAGCTCTGTTTAACCACAGCTCTGTCCATAACCCCAGCTCTGTCTATAACCCCAGCTCTGTCGATAACCCCAGCTCTGTTTATAACTCCAGCTCTGTCTATAACCCCAGCTCTGTCTATAACCCCAGCTCTGTCTATAACCCCAGCTCTGTCGATAACCCCAGCTCTGTCTATAACCCCAGCTCTGTCTATAACCCCAGCTCTGTCTATAACCCCAGCTCTGTCTATAACCACAGCTCTGTCTATAACCACAGCTCTGTCCATAACCCCAGCTCTGTCCATAACCCCAGCTCTGTCTATAACCACAGCTCTGTCCATAACCCCAGCTCTGTCTATAACCCCAGCTCTGTCTATAACCCCAGCTCTGTCTATAACCCCAACTCTGTCTATAACCCCAGCTCTGTCTATAACCCCAGCTCTGTCTATAACCCCAGCTCTGTCTATAACCCCAGCTCTGTCTATAACCCCAGCTCTGTCTATAACCCCAGCTCTGTCTATAACCCCAGCTCTGTCTATAACCACAGCTCTGTCTTTAACCCCAGCTCTGTCTATAACCCCAGCTCTGTCTATAACCCCAGCTCTGTCAGCTCTGTTTATCCCAGCTCTGTCTATAACCCCAGCTCTGTCTATAACCCCAGCTCTGTCTATAACCCCAGCTCTGTCTATAACCCCAACTCCATAACCCCAGCTCTGTCTATAACCCCAGCTCTGTATATAACCCCAGCTCTGTCTATAACCCCAACTCTGTCTATAACCCCAGCTCTGTCTATAACCCCAGCTCTGTCTATAACCACAGCTCTGTCCATAACCCCAGCTCTGTCTATAACCCCAGCTCTGTCTATAACCCCAGCTCTGTCTATGACCCCAGCTCTGTCGATAACCCCAGCTCTGTCTATAACCCCAGCTCTGTCGATAACCCCAGCTCTGTCTATAACCCCAGCTCTGTCTATAACCCCAGCTCTGTCTATAACCCCAGCTCTGGCTATAACCACAGCTCTGTCTATAACCACAGATCTGTCCATAACCCCAGCTCTGTCCATAACCCCAGCTCTGTCTATAACCACAGCTCTGTCTATAACCCCAGCTCTGTCTATAACCCCAGCTCTGTCTATAACCCCAAGCTCTGTCTATAACCCCAGCTCTGTCTGTCTATAACCCCAGCTGTCTATAACCCCAGCTCTGTCTATAACCACAGCTCTGTCCATAACCCCAGCTCTGTCTATAACCCCAGCTCTGTCTATAACCCCAGCTCTGTCTATAACCCCAGCTCTGTCCTCAATCCCAGCTCTGTCTATAACCCCAGCTCTGTCTATAACCCCAGCTCTGTCTATAACCCCAGCTCTGTCTATAACCCCAGCTCTGTCCATAACCCCAGCTCTGTCTATAACCCCAGCTCTGTCTATAACACCAGCTCTGTCTATAACCCCAACTCTGTCTATAACCCCAGCTCTGTATATAACCCCAGCTCTGTCTATAACCCCAGCTCTGTCTATAACCACAGCTCTGTCCATAACCCCAGCTCTGTCCATAACCCCAGCTCTGTCTATAACCACACCCCAGCTCTGTCTATAACCCCAGCTCTGTCTATAACCCCAGCTCTGTCCTCAATCCCAGCTCTGTCTTTAACCCCAGCTCTGTCTATAACCCCAGCTCTGTCCATAACCCCAGCTCTGTCTATAACCCCAGCTCTGTCTATGACCCCAGCTCTGTCTATAACCCCAGCTCTGTCTATAACCACAGCTCTGTCCATAACCCCAGCTCTGTCCATAACCCCAGCTCTGTCTATAACCCCAGCTCTGTCCATAACCGTAGCTCTGTCTATAACCCCAGCTCTGTCCATAACCCCAGCTCTGTCTATAACCCCAGCTCTGTCTATAACCCCAGCTCTGTCCATAACCGTAGCTCTGTCTATAACCCCAGCTCTGTCTATAACCCCAGCTCTGTCTATAACCCCAGCTCTGTCCTCAATCCCAGCTCTGTCTATAACCCCAGCTCTGTCTATAAACCTATAACCCCAGCTCTGTCTCAATCCCAATAACCCCAGCTCTGTCTCATAACCCCAGCTCTGTCTATAACCCCAGCTCTGTCTATAACCCCAGCTCTGTCTATAATCCCAGCTCTGTTTATAACCCCAGCTCTGTCGATAACCCCAGCTCTGTCTATAACCCCAGCTCTCGATAACCCCAGCTCTGTTTATAACTCCAGCTCTGTCTATAACCCCAGCTCTGTCGATAACCCCAGCTCTGTCTATAACCCCAGCTCTGTCAGCTCTGTCTATAACCCCAGCTCTGCTGTCTATAACTCCAGCTCTGTCTATAACCCCAGCTCTGTCTATAACCCCAGCTCTGTCTATAACCCCAGCTCTGTCATATAACCATAACAGCTCTGTCTATAACCCCAGCTCTGTCTATAACCCCAACTCTGTCTATAACCCCAGCTCTGTCTATAACCCCAGCTCTGTCTATAACCCCAGCTCTGTCTATAACCCCAGCTCTGTCTATAACCCCAGCTCTGTCTATAACCACAGCTCTGTCCTAACCCCAATCCCAGCTCTGTCTATAACCCCAGCTCTGTCTATAACCCCAGCTCTGTCTATACCCCAGCTCTGTCCTCAATCCCAGCTCTGTCTATAACCCCAGCTCTGTCCATAACCCCAGCTCTGTCTATAACCCCAGCTCTGTCCATAACCGTAGCTCTAACCCCAGCTCTGTCTATAACCCCAGCTCTGTCTATAACCCCAGCTCTGTCTATAACCCCAGCTCTGTTTATGACCCCAGCTCTGTCGATAACCCCAGCTCTGTCTATAACCCCAGCTCTGTCGATAACCCCAGCTCTGTCTATAACCCCACTATAACCCCAGCTCTGTCTATAACCCCAGCTCTGTCTATAACCACAGCTCTGTCTATAACCCCAGCTCTGTCCATAACCCCAGCTCTGTCCATAACCCCAGCTCTGTCTATAACCACAGCTCTGTCTATAACCCCAGCTCTGTCTATAACCCCAGCTCTGTCTATAACCCCAACTCTGTCTATAACCCCAGCTCTGTCTATAACCCCAGCTCTGTATATAACCCCAGCTCTGTCTATAACCCCAGCTCTGTCTATAACCACAGCTCTGTCCATAACCCCAGCTCTGTCCATAACCCCAGCTCTGTCTATAACCACAGCTCTGTCTTTAACCCCAGCTCTGTCTATAACCCCAGCTCTGTCTATAACCCCAGCTCTGTCTATAACCCCAGCTCTGTCCTCAATCCCAGCTCTGTCTATAACCCCAGCTCTGTCTATAACCCCAGCTCTGTCTATAACCCCAGCTCTGTCTATAACCCCAGCTCTGTCCATAACCCCAGCTCTGTCTATAACCCCAGCTCTGTCTATAACCCCAGCTCTGTCTATAACCCCAGCTCTGTCTATAACCCCAGCTCCCAGCTCTGTCTATAACCCCAGCTCTGTCTATAACCACAGCTCTGTCCATAACCCCAGCTCTGTCCATAACCCCAGCTCTGTCTATAACCACAGCTCTGTCTTTAACCCCAGCTCTGTCTATAACCCCAGCTCTGTCTATAACCCCAGCTCTGTCCTCAATCCCAGCTCTGTCTATAACCCCAGCTCTGTCTATAACCCCAGCTCTGTCCATAACCCCAGCTCTGTCTATAACCCCAGCTCTGTGACCCCAGCTCTGTCTAACCCCAGCTCTGTCTATAACCCCAGCTCTGTCTATAACCCCAGCTCTGTCCATAACCCCAGCTCTGTCTATAACCCCAGCTCTGTTTATAACCCCAGCTCTGTCTATAACCCCAGCTCTGTCCATAACCCCAGCTCTGTCTATAACCCCAGCTCTGTCTATAACCCCAGCTCTGTCCATAACCGTAGCTCTGTCTATAACCCCAGCTCTGTCTATAACCCCAGCTCTGTCTATAACCCCAGCTCTGTCCTCAATCCCAGCTCTGTCTATAACCCCAGCTCTGTCTATAACCCCAGCTCTGTCTATAACCCCAGCTCTGTCTATAACCCCAGCTCTGTCCTCAATCCCAGCTCTGTCTATAACCCCAGCTCTGTCTATAACCCCAGCTCTGTCTATAACCCCAGCTCTGTCGATAATCCCAGCTCTGTTTATAACCCCAGCTCTGTCGATAACCCCAGCTCTGTCTATAACCCCAGCTCTGTCTATAACCCCAGCTCTGTCGATAACCCCCCAGCTCTGTCTATAACCCCAGCTCTGTCTATAACCCCAACTCTGTCTATAACCCCAGCTCTGTCTATAACCCCAGCTCTGTCTATAACCCCAGCTCTGTCTATAACCACAGCTCTGTCCATAACCCCAGCTCTGTCCATAACCCCAGCTCTGTCTATAACCACAGCTCTGTCTATAACCCCAGCTCTGTCTATAACCCCAGCTCTGTCTATAACCCCAGCTCTGTCTATAACCCCAACTCTGTCTATAACCCCAGCTCTGTCTATAACCCCAGCTCTGTCTATAACCCCAGCTCTGTCTATAACCCCAGCTCTGTCTATAACCACAGCTCTGTCCATAACCCCAGCTCTGTCCATAACCCCAGCTCTGTCTATAACCACAGCTCTGTCTTTAACCCCAGCTCTGTCTATAACCCCAGCTCTGTCTATAACCCCAGCTCTGTCCTCAATCCCAGCTCTGTCTATAACCCCAGCTCTGTCTATAACCCCAGCTCTGTCTATAACCCCAGCTCTGTCTATAACCCCAGCTCTGTCCATAACCCCAGCTCTGTCTATAACCCCAGCTCTGTCTATAACCCCAGCTCTGTCTATAACCCCAGCTATGTCTATAACCACAGCTCTGTCCATAACCCCAGCTCTGTCTATAACCCAGGCTCTGTCCATAACCGTAGCTCTGTCTATAACCCCAGCTCTGTCCATAACCCCAGCTCTGTCTATAACCCCAGCTCTGTCTTTAACCCCAGCTCTGTCTATAACCACAGCTCTGTCCATAACCCCAGCTCTGTCCATAACCCCAGCTCTGTCTATAACTACAGCTCTGTCCATAACCCCAGCTCTGTCCATAACCCCAGCTCTGTCTATAACCCCAGCTCTGTCTATAACCCCAGCTCTGTCTATAACCCCAGCTCTGTCTATAACCACAGCTCTGTCCATAACCCCAGCTCTGTCCATAACCCCAGCTCTGTCTATAACCCCAGCTCTGTCCATAACCGTAGCTCTGTCGATTACCCCAGCTCTGTCTGTAACCCCAGCTCTGTCTATAACCCCAGCTCTGTCTATAACCACAGCTCTGTCTATAACCACAGCTCTGTCTATAACCACATCTCTGTCTATAACCCCAGCTCTGTCTATAACCCCAGCTCTGTCTATAACCACAGCTCTGTCTATAACCACAGCTCTGTCTATAACCCCAGTTCTGTCCTCAACCCCAGCTCTGTCTATAACCACAGCTCTGTCTATAACCACAGCTCTGTCTATAACCACATCTCTGTCTATAACCCCAGCTCTGTCTATAACCCCTGCTCTGTCTATAACCACATCTCTGTCTATAACCCCAGCTCTGTCTATAACCCCAGCTCTGTCTATAACCACAGCTCTGTCTATAACCACAGCTCTGTCTATAAGCCCAGTTCTGTCCTCAACCCCAGCTCTGTCTATAACCACAGCTCTGTCTATAACCACATCTCTGTCTATAACCCCGGCTCTGTCTATAACCCCAGCTCTGTCTATAACCACATCTCTGTCTATAACCCCAGCTCTGTCTATAACCACAGCTCTGTCTATAACCCCAGTTCTGTCCTCAACCCCAGCTCTGTCTATAACCACAGCTCTGTCTATAACCACAGCTCTGTCTATAACCACATCTCTGTCTATAACCCCAGCTCTGTCTATAACCCCAGCTCTGTCTATAACCACATCTCTGTCTATAACCCCAGTTCTGTCCTCAACCCCAGCTCTGTCTATAACCACAGCTCTGTCTATAACCACAGCTCTGTCTATAACCACATCTCTGTCTATAACCCCAGCTCTGTCTATAACCACAGCTCTGTCTATAACCACAGCTCTGTCTATAACCCCAGTTCTGTCCTCAACCCCAGCTCTGTCTATAACCACAGCTCTGTCTATAACCACAGCTCTGTCTATAACCCCAGCTCTGTCTATAACCCCAGCTCTGTCTATAACCCCAGTTCTGTACACAACTCCATTGTGTCCTCCTCCCAGAGCGCTAAGAACCTTGGCGTGATCCTGGACAACACCCTGTCGTTCTCAACTAACATCAAGGCGGTGGCCCGTTCCTGTAGGTTCATGCTCTACAACATCCGCAGAGTACGACCCTGCCTCACACAGGAAGCGGCGCAGGTCCTAATCCAGGCACTTGTCATCTCCCCGTCTGGATTACTGCAACTCGCTGTTGGCTGGGCTCCCTGCCTGTGCCATTAAACCCCTACAACTCATCCAGAACGCCGCAGCCCGTCTGGTGTTCAAGCTTCCCAAGTTCTCTCACGTCACCCCGCTCCTCCGCTCTCTCCACTGGCTTCCAGTTGAAGCTCGCATCCGCTACAAGACCATGGTGCTTGCCTACGGAGCTGTGAGGGGAACGGCACCTCAGTACCTCCAGGCTCTGATCAGGCCCTACACCCAAACAAGGGCACTGCGTTCATCCACCTCTGGCCTGCTCGCCTCCCTACCACTGAGGAAGTACAGTTCCCGCTCAGCCCAGTCAAAACTGTTCGCTGCTCTGGCCCCCAATGGTGGAACAAACTCCTCACGACGCCAGGACAGCGGAGACACCACCTTCCGGAGACACCTGAAACCCCACCTCTTTAAGGAATACCTAGGATAGGATAAAGTAATCCCTCTCACCCCCTTAAAAGATTTAGATGCACTATTTTAAAGTGGCTGTTCCACTGGATGTCATAAGGTGAATGCACCAATTTGTAAGTCGCTCTGGATAAGAGCGTCTGCTAAATGACTTAAATGTAAATGTAAATCTCTGTCTATAACCCCAACTCTGTCTATAACCCCAGCTCTGTCTATAACCCCAGCTCTGTCTATAACCCCAACTCTGTCTATAACCCCAGCTCTGTCTATAACCCCAGCTCTGTATATAACCCCAGCTCTGTCTATAACCCCAGCTCTGTCTATAACCACAGCTCTGTCCATAACCCCAGCTCTGTCCATAACCCCAGCTCTGTCTATAACCACAGCTCTGTCTTTAACCCCAGCTCTGTCTATAACCCCAGCTCTGTCCTCAATCCCAGCTCTGTCTATAACCCCAGCTCTGTCTATAACCCCAGCTCTGTCTATAACCCCAGCTCTGTCTATAACCCCAGCTCTGTCCATAACCCCAGCTCTGTCTATAACCCCAGCTCTGTCTATAACCCCAGCTCTGTCTATAACCCCAGCTCTGTCTATAACCACAGCTCTGTCCATAACCCCAGCTCTGTCCATAACCCCAGCTCTGTCTATAACCACAGCTCTGTCCATAACCCCAGCTCTGTCCATAACCCTAGCTCTGTCTATAACCCCAGCTCTGTCTATAACCCCAGCTCTGTCTATAACCCCAGCTCTGTCTATAACCCCCAGCTCTGTCTATAACCACAGCTCTGTCCATAACCCCAGCTCTGTCCATAACCCCAGCTCTGTCTATAACCCCAGCTCTGTCCATAACCGTAGCTCTGTCGATTACCCCAGCTCTGTCTGTAACCCCAGCTCTGTCTATAACCCCAGCTCTGTCTATAACCACAGCTCTGTCTATAACCCCAGCTCTGTCTATAACCACATCTCTGTCTATAACCCCAGCTCTGTCTATAACCCCAGCTCTGTCTATAACCACAGCTCTGTCTATAACCACAGCTCTGTCTATAACCCCAGTTCTGTCCTCAACCCCAGCTCTGTCTATAACCACAGCTCTGTCTATAACCACAGCTCTGTCTATAACCACATCTCTGTCTATAACCCCAGCTCTGTCTATAACCCCAGCTCTGTCTATAACCACATCTCTGTCTATAACCCCAGCTCTGTCTATAACCCCAGCTCTGTCTATAACCACAGCTCTGTCTATAACCACAGCTCTGTCTATAACCCCAGTTCTGTCCTCAACCCCAGCTCTGTCTATAACCACAGCTCTGTCTATAACCCCAGCTCTGTCTATAACCCCAGCTCTGTCTATAACCACATCTCTGTCTATAACCCCAGCTCTGTCTATAACCCCAGCTCTGTCTATAACCACAGCTCTGTCTATAACCACAGCTCTGTCTATAAGCCCAGTTCTGTCCTCAACCCCAGCTCTGTCTATAACCACAGCTCTGTCTATAACCACATCTCTGTCTATAACCCCAGCTCTGTCTATAACCCCAGCTCTGTCTATAACCACATCTCTGTCTATAACCCCAGCTCTGTCTATAACCACAGCTCTGTCTATAACCACAGCTCTGTCTATAACCCCAGTTCTGTCCTCAACTCCAGCTCTGTTTATAACCACAGCTCTGTCTATAACCACAGCTCTGTCTATAACCACATCTCTGTCTATAACCTCAGCTCTGTCTATAACCCCAGCTCTGTCTATAACCACATCTCTGTCTATAACCCCAGTTCTGTCCTCAACCCCAGCTCTGTCTATAACCCCAGCTCTGTCTTTAACCCCAGCTCTGTCTATAACCACAGCTCTGTCCATAACCCCAGCTCTGTCCATAACCCCAGCTCTGTCTATAACTACAGCTCTGTCCATAACCCCAGCTCTGTCCATAACCCCAGCTCTGTCTATAACCCCAGCTCTGTCTATAACCCCAGCTCTGTCTATAACCCCAGCTCTGTCTATAACCACAGCTCTGTCCATAACCCCAGCTCTGTCCATAACCCCAGCTCTGTCTATAACCCCAGCTCTGTCCATAACCGTAGCTCTGTCGATTACCCCAGCTCTGTCTGTAACCCCAGCTCTGTCTATAACCCCAGCTCTGTCTATAACCACAGCTCTGTCTATAACCACAGCTCTGTCTATAACCACATCTCTGTCTATAACCCCAGCTCTGTCTATAACCCCAGCTCTGTCTATAACCACAGCTCTGTCTATAACCACAGCTCTGTCTATAACCCCAGTTCTGTCCTCAACCCCAGCTCTGTCTATAACCACAGCTCTGTCTATAACCACAGCTCTGTCTATAACCACATCTCTGTCTATAACCCCAGCTCTGTCTATAACCCCTGCTCTGTCTATAACCACATCTCTGTCTATAACCCCAGCTCTGTCTATAACCCCAGCTCTGTCTATAACCACAGCTCTGTCTATAACCACAGCTCTGTCTATAAGCCCAGTTCTGTCCTCAACCCCAGCTCTGTCTATAACCACAGCTCTGTCTATAACCACATCTCTGTCTATAACCCCGGCTCTGTCTATAACCCCAGCTCTGTCTATAACCACATCTCTGTCTATAACCCCAGCTCTGTCTATAACCACAGCTCTGTCTATAACCCCAGTTCTGTCCTCAACCCCAGCTCTGTCTATAACCACAGCTCTGTCTATAACCACAGCTCTGTCTATAACCACATCTCTGTCTATAACCCCAGCTCTGTCTATAACCCCAGCTCTGTCTATAACCACATCTCTGTCTATAACCCCAGTTCTGTCCTCAACCCCAGCTCTGTCTATAACCACAGCTCTGTCTATAACCACAGCTCTGTCTATAACCACATCTCTGTCTATAACCCCAGCTCTGTCTATAACCACAGCTCTGTCTATAACCACAGCTCTGTCTATAACCCCAGTTCTGTCCTCAACCCCAGCTCTGTCTATAACCACAGCTCTGTCTATAACCACAGCTCTGTCTATAACCCCAGCTCTGTCTATAACCCCAGCTCTGTCTATAACCCCAGTTCTGTACACAACTCCATTGTGTCCTCCTCCCAGAGCGCTAAGAACCTTGGCGTGATCCTGGACAACACCCTGTCGTTCTCAACTAACATCAAGGCGGTGGCCCGTTCCTGTAGGTTCATGCTCTACAACATCCGCAGAGTACGACCCTGCCTCACACAGGAAGCGGCGCAGGTCCTAATCCAGGCACTTGTCATCTCCCGTCTGGATTACTGCAACTCGCTGTTGGCTGGGCTCCCTGCCTGTGCCATTAAACCCCTACAACTCATCCAGAACGCCGCAGCCCGTCTGGTGTTCAAGCTTCCCAAGTTCTCTCACGTCACCCCGCTCCTCCGCTCTCTCCACTGGCTTCCAGTTGAAGCTCGCATCCGCTACAAGACCATGGTGCTTGCCTACGGAGCTGTGAGGGGAACGGCACCTCAGTACCTCCAGGCTCTGATCAGGCCCTACACCCAAACAAGGGCACTGCGTTCATCCACCTCTGGCCTGCTCGCCTCCCTACCACTGAGGAAGTACAGTTCCCGCTCAGCCCAGTCAAAACTGTTCGCTGCTCTGGCCCCCCAATGGTGGAACAAACTCCCTCACGACGCCAGGACAGCGGAGACACCACCTTCCGGAGACACCTGAAACCCCACCTCTTTAAGGAATACCTAGGATAGGATAAAGTAATCCCTCTCACCCCCTTAAAAGATTTAGATGCACTATTTTAAAGTGGCTGTTCCACTGGATGTCATAAGGTGAATGCACCAATTTGTAAGTCGCTCTGGATAAGAGCGTCTGCTAAATGACTTAAATGTAAATGTAAATCTCTGTCTATAACCCCAACTCTGTCTATAACCCCAGCTCTGTCTATAACCCCAGCTCTGTCTATAACCCCAACTCTGTCTATAACCCCAGCTCTGTCTATAACCCCAGCTCTGTATATAACCCCAGCTCTGTCTATAACCCCAGCTCTGTCTATAACCACAGCTCTGTCCATAACCCCAGCTCTGTCCATAACCCCAGCTCTGTCTATAACCACAGCTCTGTCTTTAACCCCAGCTCTGTCTATAACCCCAGCTCTGTCCTCAATCCCAGCTCTGTCTATAACCCCAGCTCTGTCTATAACCCCAGCTCTGTCTATAACCCCAGCTCTGTCTATAACCCCAGCTCTGTCCATAACCCCAGCTCTGTCTATAACCCCAGCTCTGTCTATAACCCCAGCTCTGTCTATAACCCCAGCTCTGTCTATAACCACAGCTCTGTCCATAACCCCAGCTCTGTCCATAACCCCAGCTCTGTCTATAACCACAGCTCTGTCCATAACCCCAGCTCTGTCCATAACCCTAGCTCTGTCTATAACCCCAGCTCTGTCTATAACCCCAGCTCTGTCTATAACCCCAGCTCTGTCTATAACCCCCAGCTCTGTCTATAACCACAGCTCTGTCCATAACCCCAGCTCTGTCCATAACCCCAGCTCTGTCTATAACCCCAGCTCTGTCCATAACCGTAGCTCTGTCGATTACCCCAGCTCTGTCTGTAACCCCAGCTCTGTCTATAACCCCAGCTCTGTCTATAACCACAGCTCTGTCTATAACCCCAGCTCTGTCTATAACCACATCTCTGTCTATAACCCCAGCTCTGTCTATAACCCCAGCTCTGTCTATAACCACAGCTCTGTCTATAACCACAGCTCTGTCTATAACCCCAGTTCTGTCCTCAACCCCAGCTCTGTCTATAACCACAGCTCTGTCTATAACCACAGCTCTGTCTATAACCACATCTCTGTCTATAACCCCAGCTCTGTCTATAACCCCAGCTCTGTCTATAACCACATCTCTGTCTATAACCCCAGCTCTGTCTATAACCCCAGCTCTGTCTATAACCACAGCTCTGTCTATAACCACAGCTCTGTCTATAACCCCAGTTCTGTCCTCAACCCCAGCTCTGTCTATAACCACAGCTCTGTCTATAACCCCAGCTCTGTCTATAACCCCAGCTCTGTCTATAACCACATCTCTGTCTATAACCCCAGCTCTGTCTATAACCCCAGCTCTGTCTATAACCACAGCTCTGTCTATAACCACAGCTCTGTCTATAAGCCCAGTTCTGTCCTCAACCCCAGCTCTGTCTATAACCACAGCTCTGTCTATAACCACATCTCTGTCTATAACCCCAGCTCTGTCTATAACCCCAGCTCTGTCTATAACCACATCTCTGTCTATAACCCCAGCTCTGTCTATAACCACAGCTCTGTCTATAACCACAGCTCTGTCTATAACCCCAGTTCTGTCCTCAACTCCAGCTCTGTTTATAACCACAGCTCTGTCTATAACCACAGCTCTGTCTATAACCACATCTCTGTCTATAACCTCAGCTCTGTCTATAACCCCAGCTCTGTCTATAACCACATCTCTGTCTATAACCCCAGTTCTGTCCTCAACCCCAGCTCTGTCTATAACCACAGCTCTGTCTATAACCACAGCTCTGTCTATAACCACATCTCTGTCTATAACCCCAGCTCTGTCTATAACCACAGCTCTGTCTATAACCACAGCTCTGTCTATAACCCCAGTTCTGTCCTCAACCCCAGCTCTGTCTATAACCACAGCTCTGTCTATAACCACAGCTCTGTCTATAACCACAGCTCTGTCTATAAGCCCAGTTCTGTCCTCAACCCCAGCTCTGTCTATAACCACAGCTCTGTCCATAACCGTAGCTCTGTCGATTACCCCAGCTCTGTCTGTAACCCCAGCTCTGTCTATAACCCCAGCTCTGTCTATAACCACAGCTCTGTCCATAACCCCAGCTCTGTCCATAACCCTAGCTCTGTCTATAACCCCAGCTCTGTCTATAACCCCAGCTCTGTCTATAACCCCAGCTCTGTCTATAACCACAGCTCTGTCCATAACCCCAGCTCTGTCCATAACCCCAGCTCTGTCTATAACCCCAGCTCTGTCCATAACCGTAGCTCTGTCGATTACCCCAGCTCTGTCTGTAACCCCAGCTCTGTCTATAACCACAGCTCTGTCTATAACCCCAGCTCTGTCTATAACCCCAGCTCTGTCTATAACCACATCTCTGTCTATAACCCCAGCTCTGTCTATAACCCCAGCTCTGTCTATAACCACAGCTCTGTCTATAACCACAGCTCTGTCTATAAGCCCAGTTCTGTCCTCAACCCCAGCTCTGTCTATAACCACAGCTCTGTCTATAACCACATCTCTGTCTATAACCCCAGCTCTGTCTATAACCCCAGCTCTGTCTATAACCACATCTCTGTCTATAACCCCAGCTCTGTCTATAACCACAGCTCTGTCTATAACCACAGCTCTGTCTATAACCCCAGTTCTGTCCTCAACTCCAGCTCTGTTTATAACCACAGCTCTGTCTATAACCACAGCTCTGTCTATAACCACATCTCTGTCTATAACCTCAGCTCTGTCTATAACCCCAGCTCTGTCTATAACCACATCTCTGTCTATAACCCCAGTTCTGTCCTCAACCCCAGCTCTGTCTATAACCACAGCTCTGTCTATAACCACAGCTCTGTCTATAACCACATCTCTGTCTATAACCCCAGCTCTGTCTATAACCACAGCTCTGTCTATAACCACAGCTCTGTCTATAACCCCAGTTCTGTCCTCAACCCCAGCTCTGTCTATAACCACAGCTCTGTCTATAACCACAGCTCTGTCTATAACCACAGCTCTGTCTATAAGCCCAGTTCTGTCCTCAACCCCAGCTCTGTCTATAACCACAGCTCTGTCCATAACCGTAGCTCTGTCGATTACCCCAGCTCTGTCTGTAACCCCAGCTCTGTCTATAACCCCAGCTCTGTCTATAACCACAGCTCTGTCCATAACCCCAGCTCTGTCCATAACCCTAGCTCTGTCTATAACCCCAGCTCTGTCTATAACCCCAGCTCTGTCTATAACCCCAGCTCTGTCTATAACCACAGCTCTGTCCATAACCCCAGCTCTGTCCATAACCCCAGCTCTGTCTATAACCCCAGCTCTGTCCATAACCGTAGCTCTGTCGATTACCCCAGCTCTGTCTGTAACCCCAGCTCTGTCTATAACCCCAGCTCTGTCTATAACCACAGCTCTGTCTATAACCCCAGCTCTGTCTATAACCACATCTCTGTCTATAACCCCAGCTCTGTCTATAACCCCAGCTCTGTCTATAACCACAGCTCTGTCTATAACCACAGCTCTGTCTATAACCCCAGTTCTGTCCTCAACCCCAGCTCTGTCTATAACCACAGCTCTGTCTATAACCACAGCTCTGTCTATAACCACATCTCTGTCTATAACCCCAGCTCTGTCTATAACCCCAGCTCTGTCTATAACCACATCTCTGTCTATAACCCCAGCTCTGTCTATAACCCCAGCTCTGTCTATAACCACAGCTCTGTCTATAACCACAGCTCTGTCTATAACCCCAGTTCTGTCCTCAACCCCAGCTCTGTCTATAACCACAGCTCTGTCTATAACCCCAGCTCTGTCTATAACCCCAGCTCTGTCTATAACCACATCTCTGTCTATAACCCCAGCTCTGTCTATAACCCCAGCTCTGTCTATAACCACAGCTCTGTCTATAACCACAGCTCTGTCTATAAGCCCAGTTCTGTCCTCAACCCCAGCTCTGTCTATAACCACAGCTCTGTCTATAACCACAGCTCTGTCTATAACCCCAGTTCTGTCCTCAACTCCAGCTCTGTTTATAACCACAGCTCTGTCTATAACCACAGCTCTGTCTATAACCACATCTCTGTCTATAACCCCAGCTCTGTCTATAACCCCAGCTCTGTCTATAACCCCAGCTCTGTCTATAACCACATCTCTGTCTATAACCCCAGTTCTGTCCTCAACCCCAGCTCTGTCTATAACCACAGCTCTGTCTATAACCACAGCTCTGTCTATAACCACATCTCTGTCTATAACCCCAGCTCTGTCTATAACCACAGCTCTGTCTATAACCCCAGTTCTGTCCTCAACCCCAGCTCTGTCTATAACCACAGCTCTGTCTATAACCACAGCTCTGTCTATAACCACAGCTCTGTCTATAAGCCCAGTTCTGTCCTCAACCCCAGCTCTGTCTATAACCACAGCTCTGTCTATAACCACATCTCTGTCTATAACCCCAGCTCTGTCTATAACCCCAGCTCTGTCTATAACCACAGCTCTGTCTATAACCACAGCTCTGTCTATAACCCCAGTTCTGTCCTCAACCCCAGCTCTGTCTATAACCACAGCTCTGTCTATAACCCCAGCTCTGTCTATAACCCCAGCTCTGTCTATAACCACATCTCTGTCTATAACCCCAGCTCTGTCTATAACCCCAGCTCTGTCTATAACCACAGCTCTGTCTATAACCACAGCTCTGTCTATAAGCCCAGTTCTGTCCTCAACCCCAGCTCTGTCTATAACCACAGCTCTGTCTATAACCACATCTCTGTCTATAACCCCAGCTCTGTCTATAACCCCAGCTCTGTCTATAACCACATCTCTGTCTATAACCCCAGCTCTGTCTATAACCACAGCTCTGTCTATAACCACAGCTCTGTCTATAACCCCAGTTCTGTCCTCAACTCCAGCTCTGTTTATAACCACAGCTCTGTCTATAACCACAGCTCTGTCTATAACCACATCTCTGTCTATAACCTCAGCTCTGTCTATAACCACAGCTCTGTCTATAACCACATCTCTGTCTATAACCCCAGCTCTGTCTATAACCACAGCTCTGTCTATAACCCCAGTTCTGTCCTCAACCCCAGCTCTGTCTATAACCACAGCTCTGTCTATAACCACAGCTCTGTCTATAACCACAGCTCTGTCTATAAGCCCAGTTCTGTCCTCAACCCCAGCTCTGTCTATAACCACAGCTCTGTCTATAACCACATCTCTGTCTATAACCCCAGCTCTGTCTATAACCCCAGCTCTGTCTATAACCACAGCTCTGTCTATAACCCCAGTTCTGTCCTCAACTCCAGCTCTGTTTATAACCACAGCTCTGTCTATAACCACAGCTCTGTCTATAACCACATCTCTGTCTATAACCTCAGCTCTGTCTATAACCCCAGCTCTGTCTATAACCACATCTCTGTCTATAACCCCAGTTCTGTCCTCAACCCCAGCTCTGTCTATAACCACAGCTCTGTCTATAACCACAGCTCTGTCTATAACCACATCTCTGTCTATAACCCCAGCTCTGTCTATAACCACAGCTCTGTCTATAACCACAGCTCTGTCTATAACCCCAGTTCTGTCCTCAACCCCAGCTCTGTCTATAACCACAGCTCTGTCTATAACCACAGCTCTGTCTATAACCACAGCTCTGTCTATAACCCCAGTTCTGTCCTCAACCCCAGCTCTGTCTATAACCACAGCTCTGTCTATAACCACAGCTCTGTCTATAACCCCAGCTCTGTCTATAACCACATCTCTGTCTATAACCCCAGTTCTGTCCACAACTCCATTGTGTCCTCCTCCCAGAGCGCTAAGAACCTTGGCGTGATCCTGGACAACACCCTGTCGTTCTCAACTAACATCAAGGCGGTGGCCCGTTCCTGTAGGTTCATGCTCTACAACATCCGCAGAGTACGACCCTGCCTCACACAGGAAGCGGCGCAGGTCCTAATCCAGGCACTTGTCATCTCCCGTCTGGATTACTGCAACTCGCTGTTGGCTGGGCTCCCTGCCTGTGCCATTAAACCCCTACAACTCATCCAGAACGCCGCAGCCCGTCTGGTGTTCAACCTTCCCAAGTTCTCTCACGTCACCCGCTCCTCCGCTCTCTCCACTGGCTTCCAGTTGAAGCTCGCATCCGCTACAAGACCATGGTGCTTGCCTACGGAGCTGTGAGGGGAACGGCACCTCAGTACCTCCAGGCTCTGATCAGGCCCTACACCCAAACAAGGGCACTGCGTTCATCCACCTCTGGCCTGCTCGCCTCCCTACCACTGAGGAAGTACAGTTCCCGCTCAGCCCAGTCAAAACTGTTCGCTGCTCTGGCCCCCCAATGGTGGAACAAACTCCCTCACGACGCCAGGACAGCGGAGTCAATCACCACCTTCCGGAGACACCTGAAACCCCACCTCTTTAAGGAATACCTAGGATAGGATAAAGTAATCCCTCTCACCCCCCTTAAAAGATTTAGATGCACTATTTTAAAGTGGCTGTTCCACTGGATGTCATAAGGTGAATGCACCAATTTGTAAGTCGCTCTGGATAAGAGCGTCTGCTAAATGACTTAAATGTAAATGTAAATCTCTGTCTATAACCCCAGCTCTGTCTATAACCCCAGCTCTGTCTATAACCCCAGCTCTGTCTATAACCCCAGCTCTGTCTATAACCCCAGCTCTGTCTATAACCACAGCTCTGTCTATAACCCCAGCTCTGTCTATAACCACAGCTCTGTCTATAACCCCAGCTCTGTCTATAACCACAGCTCTGTCTATAACCCCAGCTCTGTCTATAACCACAGCTCTGTCTATAACCCCAGCTCTGTCTATAACCCCAGCTCTGTCTATAACCACAGCTCTGTCTATAACCCCAGCTCTGTCTATAACCACAGCTCTGTCTATAACCCCAGCTCTGTCTATAACCACAGCTCTGTCTATAACCACAGCTCTGTTCATAACCCCAGCTCTGTCTATAACCACAGCTCTGTCCTCAACCCCAGCTCTGTCTATAACCACAGCTCTGTCTATAACCCCAGTTCTGTCCTCAACCCCAGCTCTGTCTATAACCACAGCTCTGTCTATAACCACAGCTCTGTCTATAAACCCAGCTCTGTCTATAACCCCAGCTCTGTCCATAACCCCAGCTCTGTCTATAACCCCAGCTCTGTCTATAACCCCAGCTCTGTCTATAACCCCAGCTCTGTCCATAACCCCAGCTCTGTCTATAACCCCAGCTCTGTCTATAACCACAGCTCTGTCTATAACCACATCTCTGTCTATAACCCCAGCTCTGTCTATAACCCCAGCTCTGTCTATAACCCCAGCTCTGTCCATAACCCCAGCTCTGTCTATAACCCCAGCTCTGTCTATAAACCCAGCTCTGTCTATAACCACCTCTCTGTCTATAACCCCAGCTTTGTCTATAACCACAGCTCTGTCTATAACCCCAGCTCTGTCTATAACCCCAGCTCTGTCTATAACCCCAGCTGTGTCTATAACCACAGCTCTGTCTATAACCACAGCTCTGTCCATAACCGCCTGCACCTGTTTCACTATACTAGTGGTAACAGAGGGAGTTTAGGTCCCTATAAGAGTGTGTTGAGGTTCTGTGAAGGTTGTAGATGTTTAATTATGATAAACTATTGTAGCGAACTCTCCCTTGGGGGGGATATATCACAGGGTTATCAAGGCTTGGTTCATTATGTTGTTATGTTGTGATAGTTGCACACACGTTGGTTACATATTGGCTGACTATCCTGTTCAACCATAGAGGTTGAAACGCCCGGGGTTCAAACCCCATTACTTCTTCTCGGCAAAGCAACTGCCCCTCTGCCTGACAGAAGACAAAATTAGTCAGCTGAGCTAAAGACTGTGCTCTTAGCATTAATGGCTTTCTGCCAGCAGCTAATTGAGCTCCTATCTCATGTTAGAGGTCAAATGATCTCAGTATCTATCCAGCTATAGCACATTTGGATCCTTGGAAGGTATGGGAAAATAACATTTTGGTTTCCAATTGGTTCTGGGATAGAAGCCACAACATCCGCAGAGTACGACCCTGCCTCACACAGGAAGCGGCGCAGGTCCTAATCCAGGCACTTGTCATCTCCCGTCTGGATTACTGCAACTCGCTGTTGGCTGGGCTCCCTGCCTGTGCCATTAAACCCCTACAACTCATCCAGAACGCCGCAGCCCGTCTGGTGTTCAACCTTCCCAAGTTCTCTCACGTCACCCCGCTCCTCCGCTCTCTCCACTGGCTAACCTCAGCTCTGTCTATAACCCCAGCTCTGTCTATAACCACAGCTCTGTCTATAACCCCAGCTCTGTCTATAACCACAGCTCTGTCTATAACCCCAGCTCTGTCTATAACCACAGCTCTGTCTATAACCCCAGCTCTGTCTATAACCACAGCTCTGTCTATAACCCCAGCTCTGTCTATAACCCCAGCTCTGTCTATAACCACAGCTCTGTCTATAACCCCAGCTCTGTCTATAACCACAGCTCTGTCTATAACCCCAGCTCTGTCTATAACCCCAGCTCTGTCTATAACCACAGCTCTGTCTATAACCACAGCTCTGTTCATAACCCCAGCTCTGTCCTCAACCCCAGCTCTGTCTATAACCACAGCTCTGTCTATAACCCCAGTTCTGTCCTCAACCCCAGCTCTGTCTATAACCACAGCTCTGTCTATAACCACAGCTCTGTCTATAAACCCAGCTCTGTCTATAACCCCAGCTCTGTCCATAACCCCAGCTCTGTCTATAACCCCAGCTCTGTCTATAACCCCAGCTCTGTCTATAACCCCAGCTCTGTCCATAACCCCAGCTCTGTCTATAACCCCAGCTCTGTCTATAACCACAGCTCTGTCTATAACCACATCTCTGTCTATAACCCCAGCTCTGTCTATAACCCCAGCTCTGTCTATAACCCCAGCTCTGTCCATAACCCCAGCTCTGTCTATAACCCCAGCTCTGTCTATAACCACCTCTCTGTCTATAACCCCAGCTTTGTCTATAACCACAGCTCTGTCTATAACCCCAGCTCTGTCTATAACCCCAGCTCTGTCTATAACCCCAGCTCTGTCTATAACCACAGCTCTGTCCATAACCGCCTGCACCTGTTTCACTATACTAGTGGTAACAGAGGGAGTTTAGGTCCCTATAAGAGTGTGTTGAGGTTCTGTGAAGGTTGTAGATGTTTAATTATGATAAACTATTGTAGCGAACTCTCCCTTGGGGGGGATATATCACAGGGTTATCAAGGCTTGGTTCATTATGTTGTTATGTTGTGATAGTTACACACACGTTGGTTACATATTGGCTGACTATCCTGTTCAACCATAGAGGTTGAAACGCCCGGGGTTCAAACCCCATTACTTCTTCTCGGCAAAGCAACTGCCCCTCTGCCTGACAGAAGACAAAATTCGTCAGCTGAGCTAAAGACTGTGCTCTTAGCATTAATGGCTTTCTGCCAGCAGCTAATTGAGCTCCTATCTCATGTTAGAGGTCAAATGATCTCAGTATCTATCCAGCTATAGCACATTTGGATCCTTGGAAGGTGTGGGAAAATAACATTTTGGTTTCCAATTGGTTCTGGGATAGAAGCCACAAGTTCCATGAACTGAATGTCTTTTTTAAAATTCTGAGATCAGAAGTGAACATTTTGCCTGTTCTGGGAACGTTTATTTTTAGGTTGCAGGGAGGTTCTGAGAATGTTTTCCTCTGGTTCCAGGGAGGTTCTGAGAACCTTTTACTCTGTTTCCAGGGAGATTCTGAGAACGCTTTACTCTGTTTCCAGGGAGGTTCTGAGAACGCTTTACTCTGGTTCCAGGGAGGTTCTGAGAATGTTTTACTCTGTTTCCAGGGAGGTTCTGAGAACGCTTTACTCTGGTTCCAGGGAGGTTCTGAGAATGTTTTACTCTGGTTCCAGGGAGGTTCTGAGAATGTTTTACTCTGGTTCCAGGGAGGTTCTGAGAACCTTTTACTCTGTTTCCAGGGAGGTTCTGAGAATGTTTTACTCTGTTTCCAGGGAGGTTCTGAGAATGTTTTTCTCTGGTTCCAGGGAGGTTCTGAGAATGTTTTACTCTTGTTCCAGGGAGGTTCTGAGAACGCTTTACTTTGGTTCCAGGGAGGTTCTGAGAACGCTTTTTTTCTTAAACTCCAAGCACATATAAATTACTTAATTTAGACAATAATCACGCAACACATTTCTTTTTATTGTGACACAGCATCAGTGAGATTCAAACCGATGATCTTCTGTGCTTTATCCATGGAATTCATCCACTGCACCACCAGGATGGAGCTGGTGTGCCATGTTGTTTTAATATATTTATACAAAGCTGTTCATTTTAGTCTATTCAAACAGACCCCATTTCAAGGGAAACAGGCACTCATTAAGATCAGGTGTGGCCAACACCTGAACACATGGAATATATATGTTTTTAAATATATGTTTTTAAACATTCTTGGAACATTCTCTGAATGTTACTAAAGTCTTCTTGTGGTTTTATGGAACATTCTTTAACATTCTCAGAACAATTTGAGAACATGTTCTTAAATAGAACCATAAAGAAACCCATAGAAACGTTATCCTGAAGCACTGAAATTCCCACAGAAGAATGTTGTTTCTTAACGTTCCCTGAACTATTTGAGAGCATTCCTAACGTCAAACCAGTTGGAGAACGTTCCTAGAAGATTACCATTATTTAAATTAAATGTAACCATGTTTGAATTTTTGGGAAATGTTCGGTTAAAGTAATGAAATACAAACAAAAATAACGTCATCTGTCAAGTTCCTTAAATGTGCTGAGAACGTTTGAAAGCCAAGCAACTATCCTGCACCATTCCCAGAAAGTTGTGGGAAGGTTGCTTACAAAACAACCATAGGACCACCGCGCCCTCACCAAGCTCTTGGAAACATACGGTTGTCAGAACGTTGTGTGCTAGCTGGGTAACACATTGAATCATCCGTATAAATGTTTCTCTTCTTAAGATCCTTATCCACCTTACCCCTTCACACGGGCACATTAGGAGAACATACAGTCCATATATCTACACACCATCTCTGCTGTCCACACGGCTAGGCCTGCATGTATGTCTTCATTCATACTGAATGGGAAAGAAATGTATGCAAAATCCCTGCTATGGCCTCCAGCTTTGTAATTTGACTAGCAAGATGCTTAAATAAATCAACCAATACCCTTTAACACACACTCTCTCTTTCTCTCTTTCTCTCTCTCTCTCTTTCTCTCTCTCTCTCTCTCTCTCTTTCTCCTTCTCTCTCTGTCTCGCTTTCTCTCTCCGTCTCTCTGTCTCTCTCTGTTTTTCTCTCTCTTTCTCATTTTCTCTCTCTCTCTCTCTCTCTCTCTCTCTCTCTCTCTCTCTCTCTCTCTTTCTCCTTCTCTCTCTGTCTCTCTTTCTCTCTCTGTCTCTCTTTCTCTCTCTGTTTCTCTCTCTCTCTCTCCTTGTCTCTCTCTCTCTCCTTGTCTCTCTCTCTCTCTCTCTCCCCATGTCTCTCTCCTTCTCTCTCTCTCTCTCTCTCTCTCCATGTCTCTCTCTCTCTCTCTCTCTCTCCATGTCTCTCTCTCTCTCTCTCTCTCTCCATGTCTCTCTCTCCATGTCTCTCTCCTTCTTTCTCTCTCTCTCTCTCTCCATGTTTCTCTCTCTCTCTCCGCCTCTCTCTCTCGCTTTCCATTCACAGCGTATAGAGGCGACTGAGTGGCTGGGCTATAAATTAGGTGAACAAAACTAGCTGTCTGGCTCTATGGTAATTGGCTGTGCTGTCCACTGTTATATGTTTCTATCCAGCCAGTTGTTATTCAGAATCATAAAACACAATGACTGCACATAATGATATTTCCTGGGAGGGGAGACAGACAGGCGGGCAGGCAGGCGAACAGGCGGAGAAGCATTTGAATATATTTTAAGGAGATTTAGCTGCTGTGCCTTCAGCACCAAGCATCGTGCCGTAACCAACATCATTCTTTACCCTGGCTTTATTAAATGTAATGCAGTGCTCTACTGTTGCCATTCAATCCCATACAGGATAGAATTATTACAGAGGTATTTATACTGAATGCTGATGATGGAGAGAGTAGCTCGGGTTGAATTGTTTTCTCCCTGGCAACTAAATCTACTGACTTTGGCTTCAGCAACATTGTATTGTACATCAGTGTCTTAATTACTGATGTTCAAGTCAAATCGCATGTTATTGGTCACATACACATATCTACCAGATGTTACTGGTCACATACACATATCTACCAGATGTTATTGGTCACATACACATATCTACCAGATGTTACTGGTCACATACACATATCTACCAGATGTTACTGGTCACATACACATATCTACCAGATGTTACTGGTCACATACACATATCTACCAGATGTTACTGGTCACATACACATATCTACCAGATGTTACTGGTCACATACACATATCTACCAGATGTTATTGGTCACATACACATATCTACCAGATGTTACTGGTCACATACACATATCTACCAGATGTTATTGGTCACATACACATATCTACCAGATGTTATTGGTCACATACACATATCTACCAGATGTTATTGGTCACATACACATATCTACCAGATGTTACTGGTCACATACACATATCTACCAGATGTTATTGGTCACATACACATATCTACCAGATGTTATTGGTCACATACACATATCTACCAGATGTTATTCCATGCTGTAGTATCTAACAATTCACAACAATTCACAATAATACACACAAAACTAAATGAAAATAATGGAATTAAGAAATATATACATATTAGGATGAGCAATGTCGGCGTGGAATTAACTATTATGCAGTAGAATACAGTATATATATATGAAATTTGTAAAACATTAAAGAAAACATGATTAAAGTGACTAGTGTTCCATTATTAAAGTGACCAGTGATTCCATGTCTATGTACATGGGGCAGCAGCCTCTAAGGGGCAGGGTTGAGTAACCGGGTGGAAGCCGGCTAGTGATGGCTCTTTATCAGCCTGATGGCCTTGAGATAGAAGCTGTTTTTCAGTCTCTCGGTCCCAGCTTTGATGCACCTGTACTGACCTCGCCTTCTGGATGGTAGCGGGGTGAACAGGCCGTGGCTCGGGTGGTTGTTGTCCTTGATGATCTTTTTGGCCGTCCTGTGACATTGGGTGCTGTAGGTGTCCTGGAGGGCAGGTAGTTTGCTCCCGGTGATGCATTGGGCAGGCCGCACCCCCTCTGGATAGGAGGTGATGCAGTTGGGCAGACCGCACCACCCTCTGGATAGGAGGTGATGCAGTTGGGCAGACCGCACCACCCTCTGGATAGGAGGTGATGCAGTTGGGCAGGCCGCACCACCCTCTGGATAGGAGGTGATGCAGTTGGGCAGGCCGCACCACCCTCTGGATAGGAGGTGATGCAGTTGGGCAGGCCGCACCACCCTCTGGATAGGAGGTGATGCAGTTGGGCAGACCGCACCACCCTCTGGATAGGAGGTGATGCAGTTGGGCAGACCGCACCACCCTCTGGATAGGAGGTGATGCAGTTGGGCAGACCGCACCACCCTCTGGATAGGAGGTGATGCAGTTGGGCAGGCCGCACCACCCTCTGGATAGGAGGTGATGCAGTTGGGCAGACCGCACCACCCTCTGGATAGGAGGTGATGCAGTTGGGCAGGCCGCACCACCCTCTGGAGAGGAGGTGATGCAGTTGGGCAGGCCGCACCACCCTCTGGATAGGAGGTGATGCAGTTGGGCAGACCGCACCACCCTCTGGATAGGAGGTGATGCAGTTGGGCAGACCGCACCACCCTCTGGATAGGAGGTGATGCAGTTGGGCAGACCGCACCACCCTCTGGATAGGAGGTGATGCAGTTGGGCAGGCCGCACCACCCTCTGGAGAGGAGGTGATGCAGTTGGGCAGGCCGCACCACCCTCTGGATAGGAGGTGATGCAGTTGGGCAGACCGCACCACCCTCTGGATAGGAGGTGATGCAGTTGGGCAGACCGCACCACCCTCTGGATAGGAGGTGATGCAGTTGGGCAGACCGCACCACCCTCTGGAGAGGAGGTGATGCAGTTGTCGAACAAGGCAGTGATACAGCCCGACAGGATGCTCTCAATTGTGCACCTGTAAAAGGGTTTTTCGGTGACAAGCCAAATTTCTTCAGCCTCCTGAGGTTGAAGAGGTGCTGTTGCGCCTCCTTCACCACACTGTCTGTGTGGGTGGACCATTTCAGATTGTCAGTGATGTGTAACGCCGAGAAACTTTAAGCTATTCACTTACAGTGACAAAGTTATTATGACATTTCTGTAATTGAAGGGGACAAAGAAAATGTCAAATTGGCCTACGATAGAAGCTTAAATCACAGAAATTCTAAAGTAAACACACCAAGTATTATCATCAACAGTCAAACACTCAGAAATTGCTGTCTGCAAATAACACATTTGATTTATAAAGTGCTTTTACAGATGCTTTGCAAGGTTCTGTATGAGGGAGAAATATGTTCGATAGAATACACAGTAACATCCCGTATGTACTGTATAACACAAACAAAACAAACACACTTTAGTCATGTAAACCTTCTTAAGGATCCGCCCCTTTTAAAAAATAAAATTAGCATAAAATGACATACCCAAATCTAACTGCCTGTAGCTCAGGACCTGAAGCGAGGATATGCATATTCTTGATACCATTTGAAAGGAAACACTTTGAAGTTTATGGAAATGTGAAATGAATGTAGGAGAACACATTGGTAAAAGATAATACAAAATAAAATAAACGTGTATCATAAAGCTACTGAATAATTAATAGAAAGCACTTAAAGTGAAAGCAGATTGATCTACACGTGTCATACAATCGATACATTGTCTGACGTTCACTTTTTACATCCACAAAACTAGGCTGGTGACTAAGACAGCATACCTGGTTACTACAACAACCTGGCTGGTGACTAAGACAGCATACCTGGTTACAACAACAACCTGGCTGGTGACTAAGACAGCATACCTGGTTACTACAACAACCTGGCTGGTGACTAAGACAGCATACCTGGTTACTACAACAACCTGGCTGGTGACTAAGACAGCATACCTGGTTACTACAACAACCTGGCTGGTGACTAAGACAGCATACCTGGTTACTACAACAACCTGGCTGGTGACTAAGACAGCATACCTTGTTACTACAACAACCTGGCTGGTGACTAAGACAGCATACCTGGTTACTACAACAACCTGGCTGGTGACTAAGACAGCATACCTGGTTACTACAACAACCTGGCTGGTGACTAAGACAGCATACCTGGTTACTACAACAACCTGGCTGGTGACTAAGACAGCATACCTAGTTACTACAACAACCTGGCTGGTGACTAAGACAGCATACCTGGTTACTACAACAACCTGGCTGGTGACTAAGACAGCATACCTGGTTACAACAACAACTGAAGGAACCCTCACGACACAGCATACCTGGTTACAACAACAACATGGCTGGTGACTAAGACAGCATACCTGGTTACTACAACAACCTGGCTGGTGACTAAGACAGCATACCTGGTTACAACAACAACCTGGCTGGTGACTAAGACAGCATACCTGGTTACTACAACAACCTGGCTGGTGACTAAGACAGCACACCTGGTTACTACAACAACCTGGCTGGTGACTAAGACAGCATACCTGGTTACTACAACAACCTGGCTGGTGACTAAGACAGCATACCTGGTTACTACAACAACCTGGCTGGTGACTAAGACAGCATACCTGGTTACTACAACAACCTGGCTGGTGACTAAGACAGCATACCTGGTTACTACAACAACCTGGCTGGTGACTAAGACAGCATACCTGGTTACTACAACAACCTGGCTGGTGACTAAGACAGCATACCTGGTTACTACAACAACCTGGCTGGTGACTAAGACAGCATACCTGGTTACAACAACAACTGAAGGAACCCTCACGACACAGCATACCTGGTTACAACAACAACCTGGCTGGTGACTAAGACAACATACCTGGTTACAACAACAACCTGGCTGGAGACTAAGACAGCATACCTGGTTACAACAACAACCTGGCTGGTGACTAAGACAGCATACCTGGTTACAACAACAACCTGGCTGGTGACTAAGACAGCATACCTGGTTACAACAACAACCTGGCTGGTGACTAAGACAGCATACCTGGTTACAACAACAACTGAAGGAACCCTCACGACACAGCATACCTGGTTACAACAACAACTGAAGGAACCCTCACGACACAACGCCACGACACAACGCCACGACATATCCCTCAGGACACAGCATACCTGGTTACAACAACAACTGAAGGAACCCTCACGACACAGCATACCTGGTTACTACAACAACTGAAGGAATGCTCACGACACAGCATACCTGGTTACAAAAAACAACCGACACAACGCCACGACGCAACGTCACGGCACAACCCTCACGACACAACGCCACGACACAACCCTCACGACACAACGCCACGATCCTCACGACACAACGCCACGACACAACCCTCACGACACAACGCCACGACCCAACGCCACGACACAACGCCACGACACAACGCCACGACACAACCCTCACGACACAACGCCACGACACAACCCTCACGACACAACGCCACGACACAACCCTCACGACACAACGTCACGACACAACCCTCACGACACAACGCCACGACACAACGCCACGACACAACCCTCACGACACAACGCCACGACACAACGCCATGACACAACCCTCACGACACAACGCCACGACACAACCCTCACGACACAACGTCACGACACAACCCTCACGACATAACGCCACGACACAACCCTCACGACACAACGCCACGACACAACCCTCACGACCCAACGCCATGACACAACCCTCACGACACAACGCCACAACCCTCACGACACAATGCCACGACACAACCCTCACGACACAACACCACGACACAACCCTCACGACACAACGCCACGACACAACGCCACGACACAACCTTCACGACACAACGCCACGACACAACCCTCACGACACAACGCCACGACACAACTCCACGACACAACGCCACGACACAACTCCACGACACAACGCCACGACACAACTCTCACGACACGACACAACGCCACGACACAACCCTCACGACACAATGCCATGACACAACCCTCACGACACAACGCCACGACACAACGCCACGACACAACCTTCACGACACAACGCCACGACACAACCCTCACGACACAACGCCACGACACAACGCCACGACACAACCCTCACGACCCAACGCCATGACACAACCCTCACGACACAACGCCACGACCCTCACGACACAACGCCACGACACAACCCTCACGACACAACGCCACGACACAACCCTCACGACACAACGCCACGACACAACGATACGACACAACCTTCACGACACAACGCCACGACACAACCCTCACGACACAACGCCACGACACAACGCCACGACACAACGCCACGACACAACCCTCACGACACAACGCCACGACACAACCCTCACGACACAACGCCACGACACAACGCCACGACACAACGCCTCTCCCCATGCCATGACACAACGCAACGACACAACCCTCACGACACAACGCCACGACACAACCCTCACGACCCAACGCCACGACACAACGCCACAACGCCACGACACAACCCTCACAACACAACTCCTCTCCCCATGTGAACTACATGTTGCGTGTATGTACTGACATGTGTACTGCCATGCGTACTGACATGTGTACTGACATGCGGACTGACATGTGGACTGACATAGGTATTGACATGTGTACTGACATAGGTATTGACATGTGGACTGACATGTGTACTGACATGCGTACTGACATAGGTACTGACATGTGTACTGACATGCGTACTGACATGTGGACTGACATGTGTACTGACATGTCTGACATGTGTACTGACATGCGTACTGACATGCGTACTGACATGTGTACTGACATGCGTACTGACATGTGTACTGACATGCGTACTGACATGTGGACTGACATGTGTACTGACATGCGTACTGACATGTGTACTGACATAGGTACTGACATGTGTACTGACATGTGGACTGACATGCGTACTGACATGTGTACTGACATGTGTACTGACATGCGTACTGACATGTGTAACTGACATGTGTAACTGACATGTGTAACTGACATGTGTACTGACATGTGTAACTGACATGTGTACTGACATGCGTACTGACATAGGTACTGACATGTGTACTGACATGTGGACTGACATGTGTACTGACATGCGTACTGACATAGGTACTGACATGTGTACTGACATGTGGACTGACATGCGTACTGACATGCGTACTGACATGCGTACTGACATGTGTACTGACATGTGTACTGACATGTGTACTGACATGTGCACTGACATGCGTACTGACATGTGTACTGACATGCGTACTGACATGTGTAACTGACATGTGTACTGACATGTGTACTGACATGTGTAACTGACATGTGTAACTGACATAGGTACTGACATGTGTACTGACATGTGTAACTGACATGTGTAACTGACATGTGTAACTGACATGTGTACTGACATGTGTACTGACATGTGTACTGACATGTGTAACTGACATGTGTAACTGACATGTGTGACTGACATGTGTACTGACATGTGTACTGACATGTGTACTGACATGTGTACTGACATGCATACTGACATGTGGACTGACATGCGTACTGACATGTGTACTGACATGTGTAACTGACATGTGTACTGACATGTGTAACTGACATGTGTAACTGACATGTGTAACTGACATGTGTAACTGACATGTGTACTGACATGTGTACTGACATGTGTAACTGACATGTGTAACTGACATGTGTAACTGACATGTGTACTGACATGTGTAACTGACATGTGTACTGACATGTGTAACTGACATGTGTAACTGACATGTGTACTGACATGTGTAACTGACATGTGTACTGACATGCGTACTGACATAGGTACTGACATGTGTACTGACATGTGGACTGACATGTGTACTGACATGCGTACTGACATAGGTACTGACATGTGTACTGACATGTGGACTGACATGCGTACTGACATGTGTACTGACATGTGTACTGACATGTGTACTGACATGTGTACTGACATGCGTACTGACATGTGTAACTGACATGTGTACTGACATGTGTAACTGACATGTGTACTGACATGTGTACTGACATGTGTAACTGACATGTGTAACTGACATGTGTACTGACATGTGTAACTGACATGTGTAACTGACATGTGTACTGACATGTGTACTGACATGTGTAACTGACATGTGTACTGACATGTGTACTGACATAGGTACTGACATGTGTACTGACATGTGTACTGACATGTGTACTGACATGTGTACTGACATAGGTACTGACATGTGTACTGACATGTGTACTGACATGTGGACTGACATGTGTACTGACATGCGTACTGACATAGGTACTGACATGTGTACTGACATGTGTACTGACATGTGTACTGACATGTGTACTGACATGTGTACTGACATAGGTACTGACATGTGTACTGACATTGGTACTGACATGTGTACTGACATGTGTACTGACATTGGTACTGACATGTGTACTGACATGCGTACTGACATAGGTACTGACATGTGTACTGACATGTGTACTGACATGTGTACTGACATAGGTACTGACATGTGTACTGACATTGGTACTGACATGTGTACTGACATGTGTACTGACATAGGTACTGACATGTGTACTGACATGCGTACTGACATAGGTACTGACATGTGTACTGACATGTGTACTGACATGTGTACTGACATAGGTACTGACATGTGTACTGACATGTGTACTGACATAGGTACTGACATGTGTACTGACATGTGTACTGACATAGGTACTGACATGCGTACTGACATAGGTACTGACATGTGTACTGACATAGGTACTGACATGTGTACTGACATGCGTACTGACATGTGTACTGACATGTGTACTGACATAGGTACTGACATGTGTACTGACATGCGTACTGACATAGGTACTGACATGTGTACTGACATAGGTGCTGACATGTGTACTGACATGCGTACTGACATAGGTACTGACATGTGTACTGACATGTGTACTGACATGTGTACTGACATGCGTACTGACATAGGTACTGACATGTGTACTGACATGTGTACTGACATGTGTACTGACATGTGTACTGACATGCGTACTGACATAGGTACTGACATGTGTACTGACATGTGTACTGACATGTGTACTGACATGTGTACTGACATGTGTACTGACATGTGTACTGACATGTGTAACTGACATGTGTACTGACATGCGTACTGACATGTGTACTGACATGTGTACTGACATTGGTACTGACATGTGTACTGACATGTGTACTGACATGTGTACTGACATGCGTACTGACATGTGTACTGACATGTGTACTGACATGTGTACTGACATGTGTAACTGACATGTGTACTGACATGCGTACTGACATGTGTACTGACATGTGTACTGACATTGGTACTGACATGTGTACTGACATGTGTACTGACATGTGTACTGACATTGGTACTGACATGTGTACTGACATGTGTACTGACATGTGTACTGACATGTGTACTGACATGTGTACTGACATTGGTACTGACATGTGTACTGACATGTGTACTGACATGTGTACTGACATGTCTGACATGTGTACTGACATGTGTACTGACATGTGTACTGACATGTGTACTGACATGCGTACTGACATGTGTACTGACATGTGTAACTGACATGTGTACTGACATGTGTACTGACATTGGTACTGACATGTGTACTGACATGTGTACTGACATAGGTACTGACATGTGTACTGACATGCGTACTGACATAGGTACTGACATGTGTACTGACATGTGTACTGACATGTGTACTGACATAGGTACTGACATGTGTACTGACATGTGTACTGACATAGGTACTGACATGTGTACTGACATGTGTACTGACATAGGTACTGACATGCGTACTGACATAGGTACTGACATGTGTACTGACATAGGTACTGACATGTGTACTGACATGCGTACTGACATGTGTACTGACATGTGTACTGACATAGGTACTGACATGTGTACTGACATGCGTACTGACATAGGTACTGACATGTGTACTGACATAGGTACTGACATGTGTACTGACATGCGTACTGACATAGGTACTGACATGTGTACTGACATGTGTACTGACATGTGTACTGACATGTGTACTGACATGCGTACTGACATAGGTACTGACATGTGTACTGACATGTGTACTGACATGTGTACTGACATGTGTACTGACATGCGTACTGACATAGGTACTGACATGTGTACTGACATGTGTACTGACATGTGTACTGACATGTGTACTGACATGTGTACTGACATGTGTAACTGACATGTGTACTGACATGCGTACTGACATGTGTACTGACATGTGTACTGACATTGGTACTGACATGTGTACTGACATGTGTACTGACATGTGTACTGACATGCGTACTGACATGTGTACTGACATGTGTACTGACATGTGTACTGACATGTGTAACTGACATGTGTACTGACATGCGTACTGACATGTGTACTGACATGTGTACTGACATTGGTACTGACATGTGTACTGACATGTGTACTGACATGTGTACTGACATTGGTACTGACATGTGTACTGACATGTGTACTGACATGTGTACTGACATGTGTACTGACATGCGTACTGACATGTGTACTGACATGTGTAACTGACATGTGTACTGACATGCGTACTGACATGTGTACTGACATGTGTACTGACATTGGTACTGACATGTGTACTGACATGTGTACTGACATGTGTACTGACATGCGTACTGACATGTGTACTGACATTGGTACTGACATGCGTACTGACATCCGTACTGACATGTGTACTGACATGTGTACTGACATGCGTACTGACATGTGTACTGACATGCGTACTGACATGTGTACTGACATGCGTACTGACATGTGTACTGACATGCGTACTGACATGTGTACTGACATGTGTACTGACATGTGTACTGACATGTGTACTGACATGTGTACTGACATGTCTGACATGTGTACTGACATGTGTACTGACATGTGTACTGACATGTGTACTGACATGTGTACTGACATGCGTACTGACATGTGTACTGACATGTGTACTGACATGCGGACTGACATGTGTACTGACATGCGTACTGACATGTGTACTGACATGCGTACTGACATGCGTACTGACATGTGTACTGACATGTGTACTGACATTGGTACTGACATGTGTACTGACATGTGTACTGACATGTGTACTGACATTGGTACTGACATGTGTACTGACATGTGTACTGACATGTGTACTGACATGTGTACTGACATGCGTACTGACATGTGTACTGACATGTGTAACTGACATGTGTACTGACATGCGTACTGACATGTGTACTGACATGTGTACTGACATTGGTACTGACATGTGTACTGACATGTGTACTGACATGTGTACTGACATGCGTACTGACATGTGTACTGACATTGGTACTGACATGCGTACTGACATGCGTACTGACATGTGTACTGACATGTGTACTGACATGCGTACTGACATGTGTACTGACATGCGTACTGACATGTGTACTGACATGCGTACTGACATGTGTACTGACATGCGTACTGACATGTGTACTGACATGTGTACTGACATGCGTACTGACATGTGTACTGACATGCGTACTGACATGTGTACTGACATGCGTACTGACATGTGTACTGACATGCGTACTGACATGTGTACTGACATGTGTACTGACATGTGTACTGACATGTGTACTGACATGTGTACTGACATGCATACTGACATGCGTACTGACATGCGTGTGTAACTGTATATGCAACACTATGTGTAACTGACGTGTGTAACTGTATATGCAACACTATGTGTAACTGACGTGTGTAACTGTATATGCAACACTATGTGTAACTGACGTGTGTAACTGTATATGCAACACTATGTGTAACTGACGTGTGTAACTGTATATGCAACACTATGTGTAACTGACGTGTGTAACTGTATATGCAACACTATGTGTAACTGACATGTGTAACTGTATATGCAACACTATGTGTAACTGACGTGTGTAACTGTATATGCAACACTATGTGTAACTGACGTGTGTAACTGTATATGCAACACTATGTGTAACTGACATGTGTAACTGTATATGCAACACTATGTGTAACTGACGTGTGTAACTGTATATGCAACACTATGTGTAACTGACGTGTGTAACTGTATATGCAACACTATGTGTAACTGACGTGTGTAACTGTATATGCAACACTATGTGTAACTGACGTGTGTAACTGACGTGTGTAACTGTATATGCAACACTATGTGTAACTGACGTGTGTAACTGACGTGTGTAACTGTATATGCAACACTATGTGTAACTGACGTGTGTAACTGTATATGCAACACTATGTGTAACTGACGTGTGTAACTGACGTGTGTAACTGTATATGCAACACTATGTGTAACTGACATGTGTAACTGTATATGCAACACTATGTGTAACTGACGTGTGTAACTGTATATGCAACACTATGTGTAACTGTATATGTGTAACTGTATATGCAACACTATGTGTACTGACATGCGTACTGACGTGTGTAACTGTATATGCAACACTATGTGTAACTGACGTGTGTAACTGTATATGCAACACTATGTGTAACTGACGTGTGTAACTGACATGTGTAACTGTATATGCAACACTATGTGTAACTGTATATGCAACACTATGTGTAACTGACGTGTGTAACTGACGTGTGTAACTGTATATGCAACACTATGTGTAACTGTATATGCAACACTATGTGTAACTGTATATGCAACACTATGTGTAACTGTATATGCAACACTATGTGTAACTGACGTGTGTAACTGTATATGCAACACTATGTGTAACTGACGTGTGTAACTGTATATGCAACACTATGTGTAACTGTATATGTGTAACTGTATATGCAACACTATGTGTAACTGTATATGCAACACTATGTGTAACTGACATGTGTAACTGTATATGCAACACTATGTGTAACTGTATATGCAACACTATGTGTAACTGTATATGCAACACTATGTGTAACTGTATATGCAACACTATGTGTAACTGACATGTGTAACTGTATATGCAACACTATGTGTAACTGTATATGCAACACTATGTGTAACTGTATATGCAACACTATGTGTAACTGTATATGCAACACTATGTGTAACTGTATATGCAACACTATGTGTAACTGACATGTGTAACTGTATATGCAACACTATGTGTAACTGACGTGTGTAACTGTATATGCAACACTATGTGTAACTGTATATGCAACACTATGTGTAACTGTATATGCAACACTATGTGTAACTGTATATGCAACACTATGTGTAACTGTATATGCAACACTATGTGTAACTGTATATGCAACACTATGTGTAACTGTATATGTGTAACTGTATATGCAACACTATGTGTAACTGACATGTGTAACTGTATATGCAACACTATGTGTAACTGACATGTGTAACTGTATATGCAACACTATGTGTAACTGACATGTGTAACTGTATATGCAACACTATGTGTAACTGTATATGCAACACTATGTGTAACTGTATATGCAACACTATGTGTAACTGTATATGCAACACTATGTGTAACTGTATATGCAACACTATGTGTAACTGACATGTGTAACTGTATATGCAACACTATGTGTAACTGACGTGTGTAACTGTATATGCAACACTATGTGTAACTGTATATGCAACACTATGTGTAACTGTATATGCAACACTATGTGTAACTGTATATGCAACACTATGTGTAACTGTATATGCAACACTATGTGTAACTGTATATGCAACACTATGTGTAACTGTATATGCAACACTATGTGTAACTGTATATGCAACACTATGTGTAACTGTATATGCAACACTATGTGTAACTGTATATGCAACACTATGTGTAACTGTATATGCAACACTATGTGTAACTGTATATGCAACACTATGTGTAACTGTATATGCAACACTATGTGTAACTGTATATGCAACACTATGTGTAACTGTATATGCAACACTATGTGTAACTGTATATGCAACACTATGTGTAACTGTATATGCAACACTATGTGTAACTGTATATGCAACACTATGTGTAACTGTATATGCAACACTATGTGTAACTGTATATGCAACACTATGTGTAACTGTATATGCAACACTATGTGTAACTGTATATGCAACACTATGTGTAACTGTATATGCAACACTATGTGTAACTGTATATGCAACACTATGTGTAACTGACATGTGTAACTGTATATGCAACACTATGTGTAACTGACGTGTGTAACTGTATATGTGTAACTGTATATGTGTAACTGTATATGTGTAACTGTATATGCAACACTATGTGTAACTGTATATGCAACACTATGTGTAACTGTATATGCAACACTATGTGTAACTGTATATGCAACACTATGTGTAACTGTATATGCAACACTATGTGTAACTGTATATGCAACACTATGTGTAACTGTATATGCAACACTATGTGTAACTGTATATGCAACACTATGTGTAACTGTATATACAACACTATGTGTAACTGTATATGTGTAACTGTATATGTGTAACTGTATATGCAACACTATGTGTAACTGTATATACAACACTATGTGTAACTGACGTGTGTAACTGTATATACAACACTATGTGTAACTGTATATGCAACACTATGTGTAACTGTATATGCAACACTATGTGTAACTGTATATGCCAACACTATGTGTAACTGTATATGCAACACTATGTGTAACTGTATATGCAACACTATGTGTAACTGTATATGCCAACACTATGTGTAACTGTATATGCAACACTATGTGTAACTGTATATGCAACACTATGTGTAACTGTATATGCCAACACTATGTGTAACTGTATATGCAACACTATGTGTAACTGTATATGCAACACTATGTGTAACTGTATATGCAACACTATGTGTAACTGTATATGCAACACTATGTGTAACTGTATATGCAACACTATGTGTAACTGTATATGCAACACTATGTGTAACTGTATATGCAACACTATGTGTAACTGTATATGCAACACTATGTGTAACTGTATATGCAACACTATGTGTAACTGTATATACAACACTATGTGTAACTGTATATACAACACTATGTGTAACTGTATATACAACACTATGTGTAACTGTATATACAACACTATGTGTAACTGTATATGCAACACTATGTGTAACTGTATATGTGTAACTGTATATGTGTAACTGTATATGCAACACTATGTGTAACTGTATATGCAACACTATGTGTAACTGTATATACAACACTATGTGTAACTGTATATGCAACACTATGTGTAACTGTATATACAACACTATGTGTAACTGTATATGCAACACTATGTGTAACTGTATATACAACACTATGTGTAACTGTATATGCAACACTATGTGTAACTGTATATGACAACACTATGTGTAACTGTATATGCAACACTATGTGTAACTGTATATGCAACACTATGTGTAACTGTATATGTGTAACTGTATATGACAACACTATGTGTAACTGTATATGTAACACTATGTGTAACTGTATATGTAACACTATGTGTAACTGTATATGCAACACTATGTGTAACTGTATATACAACACTATGTGTAACTGTATATGCAACACTATGTGTAACTGTATATGCAACACTATGTGTAACTGTATATGCAACACTATGTGTAACTGTATATGCAACACTATGTGTAACTGTATATGCAACACTATGTGTAACTGTATATGCAACACTATGTGTAACTGTATATGCAACACTATGTGTAACTGTATATGCAACACTATGTGTAACTGTATATGCAACACTATGTGTAACTGTATATGCAACACTATGTGTAACTGTATATGCAACACTATGTGTAACTGTATATGCAACACTATGTGTAACTGTATATGCAACACTATGTGTAACTGTATATGCAACACTATGTGTAACTGTATATGCAACACTATGTGTAACTGTATATGCAACACTATGTGTAACTGTATATGCAACACTATGTGTAACTGTATATGCAACACTATGTGTAACTGTATATGCAACACTATGTGTAACTGTATATGCAACACTATGTGTAACTGTATATGCAACACTATGTGTAACTGTATATGCAACACTATGTGTAACTGACATGTGTAACACTATGTGTTCATGTTTTTTTTAAATGTATGGACATTGTAAAATCATTTGTTCTGCGTTGTCTTTTTCTAGACTAGCTGTCGCCATTGGCTAGTGGAGGATTCGAATAAATCAAAACCATCTACAGGGTCATGGGTTATCGTGTTCTGTTGATATTTTCTCCTTGACCTCGAGGTGGAGCAGTTCGGTCAGTGAAAACAGTCGGCCGGTGTTGGACACTTACCGTCTGTTTGACTGGGGAAGATGCATTGAAAACAGTCTGCCAGTGTTGGATGCTTACCGTCTGTTTGACTGGGGAAGATGCATTGAAAACAGTCTGCCAGTGATGGACGCTTACTGTTTGTTTGACTGGGGAAGATGCATTGAAAACAGTCTGCCAGTGTTCGGCGCTTACCGTCTGTTTGACTGGGGAAGATGCATTGAAAACAGTCGGCCAGTGTTGGGCGCTTACCGTCTGTTTGACTGGGGAAGATGCATTGAAAACAGTCTGCCAGTGTTGGACACTTACTGTTTGTTTGACTGGGGAAGATGCATTGAAAACAGTTGCTATGTAGTGTCTTAGAAAGATCAGGAACACTTAGTCTGAACGGTACCAAAGGACTTTATAATACATTCATAACCTGTACATGTGGTATTCATAGACAGTATGTAAGTCCTAATGTAGGCCCGTCACATGAAGTAGTCTCTATTTGAAACTCCCGTGACTAATTCCTGTTACACCACTGCAGTATAATTAGAGGAATAGAGAGTTTTTCTTTGCCAGGTAAAAAAAAAAAAAAATGGTAAGATCTTTTAAACATTTTTATTTGTTTCACAATACGAAACATCCACATACAATGTCAACATACAGACTCAATTAAGTATTTTACAAGGCCTGCTTCAGTCGTTCAGTTTTCTTTAGCTTTTTCCTATTGCCAATAAATGTTTTTTTCCCCACTTAAATATTATATCTTGATCTCTGTTTTTAGTGAATCATTTTTTATCTGCTGATAATTACTTCAGGATTGTTGAGTCTAAGAAGGGTGTGGGATCAATCCAACAGTTGTTCAATTCTGATTTTCACTGAAGCTTTTAAAATTGTCGTTAATCACGTTGTTGTTTCTGATTAATACGTTTGTATCTTTATCTTTTAAAATTATAACTGGTTTGTGCATTTGTTTTGTGAGGGCTAGGAAATAATTATCAGGTTTATTTCCCAGTAGTATGCTTTATTTGAATTTAACCTGTACAGTAGTTGTTGGCTCCCTTCAAAAGTAAAATATCATATTCCGGCTTAAGTTCAGAAATGGTATTTTCTTCTTTATCTTGTAAAGATATTTTATGGACTTTTTCTAAAATGGTGATTTCTTTCATTTAAATTTCTAACTCAGATTTAACTTTAGCAGAATATGAGACTATCATTCCCCTAATTTACGCCTTAAAAGCATCCCAAATTATATTGGAGGTCGGCTTTTCTCTGTCCTCTATGTCTACATTTGTAATGATGAAGGTTTTTATTTGCTCATTTATGTATTTAATACATTTTGGGTCTTGAAGATGCGCTCTGTTCATTCTCCATATTCTGTCGCTAAGTGAATTTTTTTGTTGGTGTAATTAAGCATGATACCTGAGGATGATCCAATCACTGTGTTCTAGATTTTTGAACCCAGTAAATTGTTGAGAACATTTTTGGAGAGAAACAAAATGTTGTCAATTCTTGAATAACTTTTCTTATTTTGAGAAAAGAAATGGAGTAGTCTTTTGTTGTTGGGAATTGTGATCTCCAGGTGTCCTGTCAATTATTTGTAGAGATAAATTTGTTCAACCTTTTTGGAGGTTCTTTAATTTTCTCTTTTTTTATTGCTACATCTTTCAATCTTATCGAATGTATGATTTAGGTTACCTGCTAAAATAATTGTTCCTGTCTGGATTTGCCCCTGGTGGGATATACAATCAAATCAATGTGTATTTTTCACCACGTAAGGTACAATTCAATATTACAAAACGGCCTTCTTGGTCCATGTGTTTGGATATAAGAAAAGGTGTATTCTTATTTATCAGGATACCTACACCTCTGCTGTTACTACAGTAGGTGGCAGTATAGACCTCTACCTACACCTCTGATGTTACTACATTTGTTGGCAGCATGGGCCTCTTCAACCCAGCTGCTCTTTTAATATTCAATTACATTTCCTTTTTAAGTATAACTCTTGCAGGAAAACCACATCTGCTGACAATCTCTTTAAGTGTTCAAGAGCCATATGCTTTTTCCCCCCATCGTTGAGTCCATGCACATTCAATGTAATAAATTTGGATTTTGTTGGTCTTGTATAAAATCAAAGTTAACTTTGTCTGTTCCGTCTATCTTTGAAGAACCAGATAAAACTGATTTTAGAAGACATGTCATATGAAGCAGTGGGCATATGAATCAGTGGGCATATGAATCAGTGGGCAAATGAATCAGTGGGCATATGAATCAGTGGGCATATGAAGCAGTGGGCATATGAAGCAGTGGGCATATGAAGCAGTGGGCATATAATAGTAGTGGGCATATGAAGCAGTGGGCATATAAGAGTAGTGGGCATATGAAGCAGTGGGCATATAAGAGTAGTGGGCATATGAAGCAGTGGGCATATAAGAGTAGTGGGCATATGAAGCAGTGGGCATATAAGAGTAGTGGGCATATTAAGCAGTGGGCAAATGAGAGCAGTGGACATATAAGAGCAGTGGGCAAATGAAGCAGTGGGCATATGAAGCAGTGGGCATATGAGAGTAGTGGGCATATGAGAGCAGTGGGCATATAAGAGTAGTGGGCATATGAAGCAGTGGACATATGAAGCAGTGGGCAAATTAAGCAGTGGACATATGAAGCAGTGGGCATATGAAGCAGTGGGCATATGAAGCAGTGGGCATATGAAGCAGTGGGCATATGAAGCAGTGGGCATATGAAGCAGTGGGCATATGAAGCAGTGGGCAAATGAAGCAGTGGGCATATGAAGCAGTGGGCATATGAAGCAGTGGGCAAATGAAGCAGTGGGCATATGAAGCAGTGGGCATATGAAGCAGTGGGCATATGAAGCAGTGGGCATATGAAGCAGTGGGCATATGAAGCAGTGGGCATATGAAGCAGTGGGCATGTGAAGCAGTGGACATATGAAGCAGTGGGCAAATGAAGAAGTGGGCATATGAAGCAGTGGGCATATGAAGCAGTGGGCATGTGAAGCAGTGGACATATGAAGCAGTGGGCAAATGAAGCAGTGGGCATATGAAGCAGTGGGCATATGAAGCAGTGGGCATGTGAAGCAGTGGACATATGAAGCAGTGGGCAAATGAAGCAGTGGGCATATGAAACAGTGGGCAAATGAAGCAGTGGGCATATGAAGCAGTGGGCAAATGAAGCAGTGGGCATATGAAGCAGTGGGCATATGAAGCAGTGTGCAAATGAAGCAGTGGGCATGTGAAGCAGTGGGCCTATGAAGTAGTGGGCATATGAAGCAGTGGGCATATGAAGCAGTGTGCAAATGAAGCAGTGGGCATATGAAGCAGTGGGCCTATGAAGCAGTGGGCATGTGAAGCAGTGGGCATGTGAAGCAGTGGCGGTCAGTGACGTTTAAGATGAGGGAGGACATTTCTTTTTTCATGACCATGGCCTTATTTCTATTACATCATATTGGATGACAATCATTCATATTCCATTCACCCAGGTCAATGTAACAGCGAGAGGTTTAGGCTACTACATGATACTAAAAATGTTCCTTTACCCATCATGAGGTTGCTACAACCTAGCCTAGGAATGAAAGTTTACAACGTTGGTGCGCAAAGGTCGAGAGAAACATTTGAGTTGATAGACCGTGACACATTAAATACCTGCCTTACACACTCTTGCCTGCATCTAGCTGATATAGGGTGAAATCATTTGTCCAACAGTTGCAAACAAGGGGTTCTATTGGAAAAATTCAGGTATATTTCTTCCCATTTTGTTTCCGTTTGCGAAACACTTTTAAACAGAATCGGGGGAATGAAGACACCCCTGATCACGCTTAAACACAGTTCACTTTCATAGCAGCCACGTTGTATTCCTTCTTTCCTCCTCTCACCTTGTCCCTTCGCCTGTGGACTTCAAGCACAACACATCAGCTGTATGTGACCATGCAAAAATCAACTTTCCAAGCCAAACCATATCATAACCACTGCACACAGCCTACATCGTTGTCACCATATTAGCTAAAGTAACGTCATAGTCAACATAGCTAATAGAGCTAACACATTAGTAAACCCACGACAATGATGCAGCAACGTTACAGTGTACAGTCAGCAAGTAGTTTAGCCCTTACAGTTTAGCTCTTACAGTGGCAATACATGTATTAAACCAAAAGCTTACCTTGACTTGGACGAGTTCCAGTGTTGTGTTGGAAAGTCCTAGCCAGCTAGCTAACATAGCATCCCTTTGTTATAGCCAGCTAGCTAACATAGCATCCCTCTGTCATAGCCAGCTAGCTAACATAGCATCCCTCTGTTTGAGCAGGGTGTTTGAGTAGGCTAAACTAGCTAGCTGTATTTGCTATTTAAGTAAGTGAAACTGAAAGTAAAAAATATGAAATCTCTATCTCTCACTTGCTTCTCCTTCATTTTGGAAGAAATTAATTTGTTTAAAACTGTTCAACTATTCTTTCTCTCTCTTTGAGTCAACTACTTACCACATTTTATGCACTGCCGTGATAGCTAGCTGAAGCTTATGCTTTCAGTACGAGATTCATTCTCTGATCCTTTGATTGGGTGAACAATATGTCAGTTCATGCCACAAGAACTCTAATAGGTTGAAGGATGTCCTCCGGGAAGTTGTCATAATAACTGTGTAAGTCTATGGAACGGATGAGAACCATGAGCCTCCTAGGTTTGTATTGAAGTCAATGTACCCAGAGGTGACAGAAGCTAGCTGTCCTCCAGTTACACCATGGTGCTACCCTACAGAGGGCTGTTGAGGCTACTGTAGACTTTTCTTGCAAAATTGTGTTTAAATAAATTATTTGGTGACGTGATTATAAATGATAAAACCTAGTATAGTTTTATCTAAAAATGATAACTTTTTCAAATGTTTTACCATTTAATGTTTAAAAAAAAATTCACTTCCTCCCCTTCCACTGAGGAGCCTCCACTGTTATGAACGCAGTAGCCTGACGGGTAGAACTGAAAGGTTGCTGGATTGAATCCCAGAGCCGAAAAGGTACAAATCTGTTCTTCTGAGCAAGGCTGGAAGCCACCCTCACCTCTCTGATTCAGAAGGGTTGGATTAAATGTGGAAGACTCATTGCAGTTGAATGCATTCAGTTGTAAAACATGGCTAGGTATCTTCCTTCATTCCATGGAATGGGACAGAAATAGTTATTACATAGAGCATGTGGGCTGAGCAGACATTTAACAGAAAAATTATAAAGTAAAGTACTGCTTTGTACTTTGTGGCGCAATGCCTTTTTAGGGATTTTAAAGCGCCAACTACTCCCCTAATGGACCAACAGTCTGTGGATTATGTCATTGTGCATACATTGGAGAAAGACTGCCACTTAAAGGAAAACTCCACCCAAAAACTATCTTTTGGTATTTGTTTAATTAGTCCATTATTGATATCTGTCTAGTTCTTCTATCCAGTGTCTGTGTTCTTTTCCCATCTTAATCCTTTCTTTTTATTGGCCATTCTGCAACTCTGCCTAGAATGCCAGCATCCCGGAGTCGCCACTTCACTGTTGACGTTGAAACTGGTGTTATGTGGGTACTATTTAATGAAGCTGCCAGTTGAGGACTTGTGAGGGTACTGTTTCTCAAACTAGACACTCTAACGTACTTGTCCTCTTGCTCAGTTGTGCACTGGGGCCTCCCACTCCTCTTTCTAGTCTGGTTAGAGCCAGTTTGCGCTGTTCTGTGAAGGGAGTAGTACACAGCGTTATACGAGATCTTTAGTTTCTTGGCAATTACTCACATAGAAGAGCACATGAAAACTATCTTTTGGTATTTGTTTCATTCATCCATTGTTAACATAGTCCCCAAAAAGTTTTCAAGATATGCAACTTTGAGAATACAGAATTGTGGCCTGTGTGATACGAAGCAAAACGCAGCATCGTGTTCTGAACAATGCATCATACAGACATGATGTATATATTTTCAAAGTTTACATATCTTGAAACTTGACTTCTGAAATGCAAAGAATTTTGAGACTATATGAACAATGGGCTAACGAAACAAACACCAAAATATTGTTTTTGAGTGGAGTATTCGTTTTAAGTATTGTGGTTAGTTTGTATTACCTTTTAAATTAAATTAAAATATTGTGGCTAGTCTACTTGGGGAGAGTGGGTCCAATGCGAGATGAGTGGAGGCCAAGTTTCAATCTATCAACTATAGCTGCCAAACCGACAGGCAGCAGCAATTTCTTATTTTCTGTTGATTCAACATTCAGCTGAAGCTTAGCTTCCTCCTCTCCCACTGTGATGACTTATTCTTCTCTATCGCTCTGTGTGTGTGTGTGTGTGTTCATTCTGTTGGTCTTATCCTGCTGCAGCATCTGCTTCTGAAGCTAGGAGGCTTAGAGAGGGGTTTAATAGGAATGTCCTGAAGAGTTTACCACGGGTGTAGGCAGGAAGTGTTGGCTGGACTTCCTGCCGGTTGGAACTGTGTTCTGTGGATCTCTCTGCTATCACAGAACATATCTGTTGGGCAGGTGGATGCTGAGATGATGTTGAGGAGGCAGGTTTCTCTCTGCAAAGGTTTTAACTCACTCACATATCTAGGGGTTTGTGTCTCAGTGTGTGATTCTCAGAACGTTGGGTAGGAGAGCCTCACGAATCAACCTACAATTAGAGAGAGATAGTTGTAAATGACCGGTGTTCCAACAGTTCTTGGTTTGTCTAAATTACAGATGGATTTGTGAGTAGCTTCCTATTTCTTGATAGTGTGGAATAATCGCTGTGTGAGAGAGATAGAGATATAGAAATAGGTACCTCCTGCCATTCGATTATTTTCCCCTTGATGGAACACTTACTTAAAAGCCATTTATTGAAAATACTGGGCCAATTACAAACAGTTAGTATAGAGTTTCCTTCAAAACATCCAGTCTGAAAATGAATATGATTTATTTTTATTTTCACTATTCATCAAAATGTTAACTTTTTCAGAATAACTGTTATGTACCTCTTTGATTTATTTTCATGCTGTCAGACATACCTCTTCCCCTGAGGAAGTTTCTGCAGTTCCCTGGTGTACGGTTGTCCATCTAATCAACACTCATGGTAATGTGATTTAGCAGGAAATGGTTCTTTCTCTCCTTTCTCTCTGTCCCCTCCTCCTCTCATTCAGACAGGGTTCTTTTATAGACTCTCATTCTCTCCTTCTGCTGCCAAGCTTTTCTTCTGACAGACAGATACAATGTTCCTCCAGACTGCTGTGGCTGTTCTCACGCTTTCTGCTTCGACATTAAGAAAACATTTTTATTTTCTCCTGGCCTTCTCTCTCGCTCTGTTTCTCTGTTTCTCTATCTCCCATTCCTTTGTGTTCTCTCTTTCTCCATCTCTCTCTCTCTCTCTCTCTCTCTCTGCCCATCTCTCCCCCTCTCTCAGTCTGTTTCTCTATCTCCCATTCCTTTGTGTTCTCTCTTTCTCCATCTCTCTCTCTCTCTCTTTTTCTTTCTTTCTCTCTCTGCCCATCTTTCCCCCCTCTCTCCCCTCTGTTTCTCTTTATTTCTCTTTCTACCTCTCCCTTTGCCTCTCTCTTTCCCTCACTCTCTCTCAACAAATGTTAGTCCATCTACCTCTTCTTTCTCTCCAGTGACGCTCCCTCCCCTCTGCTTTCTCTCTCTCCTCGTCAACCAATGCCAAAAAACATTGAATGAAACCCTCTCCTCCTCTCTCCCCCAGCCCCTCCCTCTTCCCCCGCTTCCCTCAGACAGGCATGCAGAACGTGCCCTGACTACCAGTCCTGTCTGTCGTTTAATTACTAATTACATACGCACTGACACCTCGCTCTACTGCTCCCTCTTTACAGCCTGCAGGAAAACAGATCTCTCTCTCTCTTTCACCCACATATCTCTTTCTCCCCATCTCCCATTCTCTCCACCTCTCTCTCTCCCCCTCTCTCTCCTCACCTCTCATTTCTCTCCCTCTCCCCCTCTCTCTCTCTCTCTCCTCACCTCTCATTTCTCTCCCTCTCCCCCTCTCTCTATCTCTCTCTCCTCACCTCGCTTTCTCTCTCTCCCTTTCCCCCGTCTCCACCTCCCTCTCTCCACCTCTCGCTTTCCACCTCTCTCGCTCTCTCTCTCTGTCTCGCTCTCTCTTTCTCTCTCACTCTCTTGCTCTCTCTCTGCCCATCTCTCCCCCTCTCGCTCTCAATCTCTCTCTCCCTCTTCCCTCTCTCCTCTCTCTCAATCTTCCACTCTCTCTCCCTCTCCCCTCTCTCCCTCTCTCTCTTCCCCCCCCCTCTCGCTCTCTCTCTCTTGCTTTCTCTGCCCATCTCTCTCCCTCTCCCCGTTCCCCTTCTCTCTGAATCCTTTTCTCTAAATTCAATTCAACGGGCTTTATTGGCATGGGAAACATGTTTACATTGCCTAAGCAAGTGAAAGAGATAAATAACACAAGTGAAATAAACAAAATAAATATAAATATCACGTTTTGAGGTAAGACCGAGATGCAGACAACATCAAATTAACAACAGTTTACTAATCCAACAGGGAAAGGCAAAAGGAGACAAAGGGCATGAAAGGGGATGTATGTGGAGGACAACAGCAGTTGAACAACATGAAAGGGATGTAACAACATGAAAGGGGATGTATGTGAAGGACAACAGCAGTTGAACAACATGAAAGGGGATGTATGTGAAGGACAACAGCAGTTGAACAACATGAAAGGGGATGTATGTGAAGGACAACAGCAGTTGAACAACATGAAAGGGGATGTATGTGAAGGACAACAGCAGTTGAACAACATGAAAGGAGATGTATGTGAAGGACAACAGCAGTTGAACAACATGAAAGGGGATGTAACAACATGAAAGGGGATGTATGTGAAGGACAACAGCAGTTGAACAACATGAAAGGGGATGTATGTGAAGGACAACAGCAGTTGAACAACATGAAAGGAGATGTATGTGAAGGACAACAGCAGTTGAACAACATGAAAGGGGATGTAACAACATGAAAGGGGATGTATGTGAAGGACAACAGCAGTTGAACAACATGAAAGGAGATGTAACAACATGAAAGGGATGTAACAACATGAAAGGGATGTAACAACATGAAAGGGGATGTAACAACATGAAAGGGGATGTATGTGAAGGACAACAGCAGTTGAACAACATGAAAGGAGATGTAACAACATGAAAGGGGATGTAACAACATGAAAGGGGATATAACAACATGAAAGGGGATGTAACAACATGAAAGGGGATGTAACAACATGAAAGGGGATGTATGTGAAGGACAACAGCAGTTGAACAACATGAAAGGAGATGTATGTGAAGGACAACAGCAGTTGAACAACATGAAAGGGGATGTATGTGAAGGACAACAGCAGTTGAACAACATGAAAGGGGATGTATGTGAAGGACAACAGCAGTTGAACAACATGAAAGGGGATGTATGTGAAGGACAACAGCAGTTGAACAACATGAAAGGGGATGTATGTGAAGGACAACAGCAGTTGAACAACATGAAAGGGGATGTAACAACATGAAAGGGGATGTATGTGAAGGACAACAGAAGTAGCCTGTCTTCTCTTGAGAGCCAGGTCTGCCTTTGGCAGCCTCTCTCAATAGCAAGGCTGTGCTCACTGAGTCTGTACATAGTCAAAGCTTTGCTTAATGACAGTGGTCAGGTATTCTTCCACTGTGTACTTTCTGTTTAGGGCCAAATAGCATTCTAGTTTGCTATGTTTTTTTTGTGAATTATTTTCAATGTATCAAGTAATTATCTTTTTTTTTGTTTTCTCATGATTTGGTTGGGTCTAATTGTGTTGCTGTCCTGGGGCACTGTGGGGTCTGTTTGTGTTTGTGAACAGAGCCCCAGGACCAGCTTGCTTAGGGGATCTCTCTGTAGATGATGGCTTTGTTATGGAAGGTTTGGGAATCGCTTCCTTTTAGGTGGTTGTATAATTTTCTGTCTCTTTTCAGTTTTGATAATTAGTGGGTATCGGCTTAATTCTGCTCTGCATCCATTATTTGGTGTTTTATGTTGTACACTGAGGATATTTTTGCAGAATTCTGCATGCAGAGTCTCAATTTGGTGTTTGTCCCATTTTGTGAACTCTTGGTTGGTGAGCCAGACCTCACAACCATATAGGACAATGGGTTCTATAACTGATTCAAGTATTTTTAGCCAGATGCTAATTGGTATGTCAAACTTTCTGTTCCTTTTGATGGGGTAGAAGGCCTTCTCTCTCCATGCTACTTGCCGTGGTAGTTTCTGCCTGTGGCTCTGTGTGGTTTTGACTCTTCCTCCCTTCACCAGAGAATCATCCATAGAAACCCTCATCACACCTCATGCTGACTGCAACAATCTCTAGTAATTCGTATGTAAAACAGCATCTGAATCAAGTGATAGACCTCTTAGTTAGAAAAAACAAAAACATGTTAATTCTTTTATATCAAAACAAAAAACATCGTATTTGTCACATGCGCAGAATAAAACAGGACCTTACCCACAATGCAGTTAAAAAAATAGAGTTAAGGAAATATTTACTAAATAAACTAAAGTAAAAAATTAAATAAAAAGTAACACAATAAAATAACAGTAACGAGGCAAGAGGGGGTACCGGTACTGAGTCAATGTGGAGGCTATATACAGGGGGTACCGATACTGAGTCAATGTGGAGGCTATATACAGGGGTACCAGTACTGAGTCAATGTGCAGGCTATATACAGGAGGTACCGGTACTGAGTCAATGTGGAGGCTATATACAGGGTTACCGGTACTGAGTCAATGTGGAGGCTATATACAGGGGTACCGGTACAGAGTCAATGTGGTGGCTATATACAGGGGGTACCGATACTGAGTCAATGTGGAGGCTATATACAGGGGGTACCAGTACTGAGTCAATGTGCAGGCTATATACAGGGGGTACCGGTACTGAGTCAATGTGGAGGCTATATACAGGGGGTACCGATACTGAGTCAATGTGGAGGCTATATACAGGAGGTACCAGTACTGAGTCAATGTGCAGGCTATATACAGGGGGTACCGATACTGAGTCAATGTGGAGGCTATATACAGGGGGCACCGGTACTGAGTCAATGTGGAGGCTATATACAGGGGGTACCGGTACAGAGTCAATGTGGAGGCTATATACAGGGGTACCGGTACAGAGTCAATGTGGTGGCTATATACAGGGGGTACCAGTACTGAGTCAATGTGGAGGCTATATACGGGGTACCGGTACTGAGTCAATGTTGAGGCTATATACAGGGGTACTGGTACAGAGTCAATGTGGAGGCTAAATACAGGGGGTACCGGTACAGAGTCAATGTGGAGGATATATACAGGGGTACCGGTACTGAGTCAATGTGCAGGCTATATACAGGGGTACCGGTACTGAGTCAATGTGGAGGCTATATACAGGGGTACTGGTACAGAGTCAATGTGGAGACTATATACAGGGGTACTGGTACAGAGTCAATGTGGAGACTATATACAGGGGGTACCGGTACAGAGTCAATTAAACATGAACACAATGATACAATAAGAGTTTTGACCTCACTGTGACCTCCGACCTCTCTAGTTCTCTCAAATATGTCGTCCTTCATCTTTGTATTTTCCAGAAGAACACAAGGATAAGACGAAGAGACTTTTCTCCTTTACCTCAATAGCTTTCTGTCTTAATTCATGTTTCCTGCTTCATCAGCTCACGTTGCAGTGTAATGCTGCGCTCTCTCTCTCTCTCTCTCTCTCTCTGTGTGTGTCTGGGATGTGTGTGTTTGTGTATGTGTGAGTGTGTGCGTGTATGTGTGAGTGTGCCTGTGTGTGTGTGAGAGAGAGAGAGCAGAAGATGCGTGGTAGATTGGACCAGCGGGGGAACCCACTCACACCCAGTAGACTAGCTGTTTCAATCCCATAATGTCCTTTCTGCTCTGCTCTCACTCCCTGTGTAACAATATGCAGTTCTTTGCAGGCGGGAACATCAATTTTCACTCTGTATTCTGCTTATGTGAAATTGATATGTCAGATAAGGGAAAATGACCCTGTTAGGAGAGCATGATTAAAACTAGACACTCTTACAAGAAAAAGTGAAGACAAGAAAAGGATAACCCTTTGAAAACCTCTTTTAAGGTGTTCCATGTAGAACCCCTTTGCGTTCCATGTAGAACCCTTTTGTGTTCCATGTAGAACCCTTTTGTGTTCCATGTAGAACCATTTTATGTTCCATGTGGAACCCCTTTGTGTTCCATGTAGAACCCTTTTGCGTTCCATGTAGAACCCTTATGTGTTCCATGTAGAACCCCTTTGCGTTCCATGTAGAACCATTTTGTGTTCCATGTAGAACCCTTTTGTGTTCCATGTAGAACCCTCTGCGCTCTCTCGCTCTCTCACAGGGATAAATACACTGGGGTAAAATAAGGGACACCTGAATGGGGTGGAGACAGGAACAGGTGAAACAGATCAGGGCGTGTCAGCCATCCCATGTGACAAAAGCAGCGGTGTGGTGTTTCTACAAGGAATGGATGAAAACACTTGGTATGTAAAGCATAAACACATTCTGATTATTTAATTGACCAGCCAACATGATTTGGCACTGCTTTTATTGATCTCACATCGCACAGCTGGTTGGACTGGAGGATGATACGGTGCTGGTGGAAAGCTATGGCTGGCAACAACACCTGACTCTGTACTTCAGGCCACTGACACAGATCAAGCAATAGCAGCACTTCAGGTTGAATATCATTTTCATTGCATTGAATGAGGTTATTCTTCTTCTCTAAACTTGGAAGGTGAATTGATCTGCAAGGTTGTAATGACTTATTTTTTTGGTTCTTTCCTGTTTTAACAGCTTCAAAGCTCTGGAGCCTGGTGTTGTTGTCGCCAAGGAGCGTTCAGACTCAGTCTGCGCAACGATGACGTCCTTCCTCCCATAGATGGTCTGTCTGTACAAGCACCACCTGGACTGTACAAGCACCACCTGGACTGTACAAGCACCACCTGGACTGTACAAGCACCACCTGGACTGTACAAGCACCACCTGGACTGTACAAGCACCACCTGGACTGTACAAGCACCACCTGGACTGTACAAGCACCACCTGCACTGTACAAGCACCACCTGGACTGTACAAGCACCACCTGGACTGTACAAGCACCACCTGGACTGTACAAGCACACCGCTAGACAAACTTAGATTTTTGAGAAGATCAGGGCGTTTTTGCGACGAAGAGGCAATGGGACATCACATGTCCTGACCCAAAGTCGAGGGCAGGACAGAAACAGGCTCTCCGAATATAGATTCCCTTGTTCATGCCTAGTTCGGACGGACCAGTCATCAGCACTGTCTGCAGTGCCTCTATTACAGTTTTTCTCAGTCGCTTTGGTGCATTTTTCACATCATCCCTAACATGTGCAAAATAATAAGTGCATTTCTCAGAACAATTTGTACAAATTGCAATATACAATAGATATGAAGAAAAAAAAGAATCTTTTGGAATGCCTTATCCATCCTCTGCAGGCGTCTACTGTGATGTCCTCACATGCTGCATCCATTGCAGCCAGCAGGGTCATCTATGTGTGTGGCTAACGATCGTACACCTTCCACCTCCATGCTGAAAATAACTCCTCAATTTGCTTAAGGAATGGTGAATAAGGTGGGAGGAATTTTATGAGCATCCTCGGGTGGGTCACAAACCATTGCCTTATGTTTGATCGATGGAAACTCACATTATCACAAACGACCACATACTTTGGCAAATCCTCTCTAAACAGACCCCTCTCATCATCAGGGATGAGAGCCCGTAGAGAGTCTCTAAAAAGTTGAGTAGATGTTGGGTGTTGTATGGCCCTATAAGGGGGATATGGGTTAGGACACCATGCTCGAAATAGCAGCACACATGGTGATATTTCCTCCCCGTTGGCCTGGCAAATCCACAGTAGCTCTGTGACCGATGATATTCCGACCCCGTCTTCTGCATGTGGGAGGGTTAACTTGATTCCAACTCCATTATACACTATATCCCAGAACACACAGTTGAATTTGTTTTGGTAAGGAAGAGTGACATAACATGTACATATATTGCATGTTCCTTCCACCTTCCACCAGGCTATGAGGGGTGGCCAGTCCTCTTCTGGCTGTGCCGGGTGGAGATTATAAACCTAGAGAGGAACCAGGCTATGAGGGGTGGCCAGTCCTCTTCTGGCTGTGCCAGGTGGAAATTATAAACCTAGAGAGGAACCAGGCTATGAGGGGTGGCCAGTCCTCTTCTGGCTGTGCCAGGTGGAGCCTATGTCCTCTTTTGCCTCTTCCTCTGTTTTGCCTTCCACCATGCATCCTTGCTCCTCTTCTTCCTCCTCCTCTTGGCTGTTGACCCTGTTCATTTCCTGGTCCATCCATTATTGGAAAATTGCAACTCTGTGTTTTTGGTCTGTCTATATATGCTTGCCAATTGATTCTTCATGAGATGCACCTTTGAGAAATGTAGACAACTGGTTGATTGTTGGTTGAACTAACACTTTACATTCCTTCATGAGTGAGGCTCAATTTCACCTGCACGATTCATCAATTCACGTTTTTGTACAAAAGGTCTAATAGAAATGTGTAAAACTATGCTTGACAGTTTATGACAAATAGTTCAACAATTTTGCATGTAATGGCTTATGCAAGGAACTAATGCCTAGATGTTTTGAGGGGTAAGACTATTCAACAGAGAACCATCTACTACATTTTGATCAACATGACATGAGCAATTGATAATGTGGAAAAAAGCTGACACTTGTACATTATCAATTGCAATTTGCTCTAAAGGAATAAGAAATTGCTTTAATGATGTGCACAAGTGACTAGATGATTTGGAATTTGTACAAATAGTTTCAAGAATTGCACTTTTGATCTAAGAAATGCACCAAAGCGACTGAGAAAAACTGTAATTAAATAATTAAAATGACTCTCTCCTAACACACACACGCGCACAAACAAAAACGCACGCACGCGCACGCGCGCACACACACACACACACACACACACACACACACACACACACACACACACACACACACACACACACACACACACACACACACACACACACACACACACACACACACACACACACACACACACGTTGCTGCTACTATTTTTTATCCTGCTGCTCAGCCACTTTACCACTGATTGTATGCATATAAACGTAACTACCTCGTCTATCACTATCGCTATTAATATTGTTGGTATTGTACATACTGTATTTTATTTATAGTGACGCTGTACATTTCTGATATTGCTTCTATGCAAGTAACCATTTGGCTGTACTGCAGGTAAAACTATTTAATTGATGAATACATCGCAGATGAAGTTACGTGTATGAAGTGTGTGTAACATTAGAGATGTTTTCTCAGAAAGCCACTTCGCATTTCTAGTTCTGTAGAGACCCATCCACGTAGCAAGACTTAGCAAAATATTGATATATATATATATATAAAATGAATATTGATATGTGCGTTCGTAACATGATTTTGTGACATACCACAACAATATTCAACAATATATACAACAATATCCGTGTGACTGTATCAAGTGTCCCACCACATAAATATATGTCGCCATGCATACTGTATGTTTATGTACTGTACATGTGCAGCTCACTCGAGTTTTAACTCAGGTTGCATGGCCTTAACTTATGTATGGGATACTATGTGATAAGTGCATGTGTAACAGTATATACAGTAGGCTAATGTACCGGTGTGAAGGCATTTGGGCAGTGGTGTAAAGTACTTCAGTAAAAATATGTAAATGTCCTACATATGTTTTTTTTCTTTTTTTTCGGGATATCAGTACATTACTTTACTATTTATATTTTGGGCTACTTTTACTACACTACATTCTGAAAGAAAAATAATGTACTTTTTACTCCTATACATTTTCCCTGACACCCATATGTACTCGTTACATTTTGACAGGAAAATTGTCCAATTCACACACTTATCAAGAGAACATCCCTGGTCATCTCTACTGCCTCTGATCTGGCAGACTCACTAAAAACAAATGTTTTGTTTGTAAATTGGAGTGTGCCCCTGGCAATCCGTCAAAAAAAAAATTACAACATTTTACCTTCTAGTTTAACATAATGAATTTGAAATTATTTATACTTTTATTTTTTATACGTAAGTACATTTTAGCAATTCCATTTACTTTTGATACATAAGTATTTTTAAAACCAAATAATTTTAGACTTTTACTCAAGTAGTATTTTACTGGGTAACTTTTACTTTTTACTTGAGTCATTTTCTTATATCTTTACTTTTACTCAAGTATGACAATTTTTTGTTATTTTTCCACCACTGGATGTGACTGGTGGTTATACCATTTTTTTCACATGACTCATCAATTTAGACAAGTGTGTCTGGGTATGCGTCATCTAAAATATTTATATTTGGACACTTTCAGTCTACCTGTAATTTGTCCTTATTGTAGGCTACGACCACTTTTAGTATTAATCTTTACTACGCTAATCACTGTTTAATACATGACCTCACTTGTGAATCCTTAAAGAGATGGGTGGAGCTAAAGCTTAAGAGGGTGTGAACAATGCTGCATGGGTGGAGCTAAAACTTAAGAGGGTGTGAACCATGCTGAATGGGTGTAGACAAAGGAGAGCTCTCCAGTAGGTACCAAAATATTCAAAGGCCCTTTTCTCAAAAGTGAGTTTACAAGTTTCAACTTTCAAAGCAGATTTACTTTCACATTTTTCCAAAAAAATGCAGTGTATGATATACCATTTTGTAGCTCTCTGCTTTTGACCACTGTAAAAAAAACAATTTCAAATGTTGCTACATAAGACCGATTTGAGCCGGTCAGTCACAATTGTGTTTCTTTCCTGGAGCTCTGTGGGGTCTGTTTGTGTTTGTGAACAGAGCCCCAGGGCAAGCTTGCTTAGGGGTCTCTTCTCCATGGTTAATGTATCTGTAGGTGATAGCTTTGTTATGGAAGGTTTGGGAATTGCTTCCTTTTACATGGTTATAGAATTGAATGGCTTTTTTCTAGATTTGGATAATTAGCGGGTATCGGCCTAATTCTGCTTGACATGCATTATTTGGTGTGTTACGCTGTACACGGAAGATGTGAATGGTGCCGAAGAAGATGGCTGCTGTTCTTCGGGCTCTTAACCAGTTGTGTTATTGTGTTTGTTTTTTTGTGTTATTTGTAACTTATTTTGTACATAATGTTGCTGCTACCGTCTCTCATGACCAAAAAGAGCTTCTGGATATCAGGACAACCATTAGTCACCTAGAACTGGACAAAGATTTTTTCTTTAACGAGTTGTATGTGAAGGATTTACTTCAGACACCCGACAAGGACATCATCCCGTTATTCGATTGAGAAAGAGACAGAGATATCGAGGATGTAGGTCGGAGGGCCTTGTAAGGATCCAATGGCGAGTGAGAAATCTGCCTCTACCATCAATCCTATTAGCCAATGTACAATCATTGGATAACAAAATTGACTAGCTACGATCACAAATATCCTTCCAACATTAAGAACTGTAATATCTTATGTTTCACTGACATGGATAAAATACAGCTGGTGGGGTTTACGCTCCATCGGCAAGATAGAACAGCTGTCTCCAGTAAGACAAGGGGTGGTGGTCTGTGTATATTTGTAAACAACAGCTGGTGCACAAAATCTAAAATCTATTTACCAAGAGAGTTTTCATCTATATTTTTCGTAGCTGTCTATTTACCACCACAACCGAAGCTGGCACTAAGTCCGCACTCAATGAGCTGTATAAGCAAACAGGAAAACGCTGTCATGACGTGGCCCTTTCTGGGTGTAGATCATGGCTTACCCCTCTCTCATTCTCTCCTACACCCAGGTTCTGTTATCTCAGGTCGTAAATTCCTGGCGGAGATTCTCTCCCCTTTTCATGCAGAGAGAGAGAGAGAGAGAGAGAGAGAGAGAGACCACAGAGTGAACAAAGGATTTCACGTGGCCGAACTCCTATATCCTAAATCCCCAAAATGGGAAAATAAAACTATATGTCCACTTGTGAGAATGTGGGAAGGGTCGGTGGACACTTAAGGTACAGTTATGTTGAGTGTGTTTCATTTGGTGACCTCACGAAGGACAGGAAACACACATAACTATATCTCTGAATGTGTACATTTCTCACTTATGGTGTTTGCATCTATTTCTTGTATAAAATGAATGAGTAAAGATGAAACTATTTGTGAAATGTGATGTTAAACCTTTAATGTGAGAGAAGCCCTTTCCTATTGTTACGAATAAAAACCCATCCTGAGAAAATCCTCTTCAGACCACACATACCGTGATGTAAACTGAGGTGGTACAGATTTGAGGACCAAAACTTGAAAATTATACCACGTGGAGCATTGGCTACATGGCTGGAAATGGTTAAACTCTGAGACTATCGATCCCTATAGAATAAGAGCAAATCTTAAATACGAATTACTAGTCTGCAGCTAGAAAGTATGTAAACCGGGGATGCGAATACAGACAACCGCTGAAACATCTATTCTATGAGAATATTTCTGAATGGTACTCTGAAGTATCCATTCTAACCACTATTGACTCTTCAGGGAAACAGAAAGAGAGAGAGAGACTCGGATGAACTCTCCAGCAGACGGACTGACGATTCCAACAGAGAAGGTCACAACGACACATAAGCGTAAATATATATCGATTGCAATTATTCCCGATTGAGTGAGCGTTCATGTGCAAAGGATTAGCATTTCGATTAATATAATTATCAACTGTGTGTAGTGATCCCTCTTGTCTTTCCCGCTTCTTTCTCAGACCACACCCACTTCCCTTTGTCCACCAAGCCGTCATATCGGTTTCGCCCACTAGGGAATGTTCCCTATCATTGTTAGTAACCAATATCTACTGTTTGTTTGTTTATGCATTTCTGTGATTATTTAATTCGTTAGCAAATAAATGATTAAGCCAATTGGTGTATGGATGATTTATAGTAAAGGCGGAGTTTGTGCAGATAACCAACAATTGACGACGTTCAGATGAGACTGACGTAAAGAATACTTCATTAACAGAAGACTAATTGATCAGATATTAAAATATCTGAAGAGTTATATTAGGAAATGTACAACTTTGTAATCTGAAGATTTTCCGTGGTGCTCCGACTTCATAGTTAATTACATTTACATCATTAGTTTAATCACAAAATAATAATTACAGAGAATTGATTTGATAAAATAACAGTCTTCACGTTTAATGATGCCAAAGACACAACAACGCTCATCCTTTACTCCCCTCACAGAGACGCATACTAAGCTCTCCCTCGCCCTCCATCTGGCAAATCTGACCATAATTCTATCCTCCTAATCCCTGTTCACAAGCAAAAACGAAAGCAGGAAGTGACTCAGTCAATAAAGAAGTGGTCAGATGACGAAGATGGTCAGCTACAGGACTGTTTTGGTAGCACAGACTGGAATATGTTCCTGGGATTCTTCCGATGACATTGAGGAGTACACCATCAGTCACTGGATTCGTCAATAAGTGCATCGATGACGTTGTCCCCACAGTAACCATACGTACATACCCCAACCAGAAGCCATGGATTACAGGCAACATCTGAGCTAAAGGGTAGAGCTGCCACTTTCAAGGAGTAGGACTAACCCGGATGCTTATAAGAAATCCTGCTATGTGAATGATCTGAGAGACAAGGCAAGAATGCCAACAAAAGGAACAGAATTTGACATACCAATTAGGATCTGGCTAAAAATACTTGAATCAGTTATACAACCTCAGATGAACCATCAAACAGGCAAAGCTTCAATACAGGATGTGGCAAGGCTTGCAAACTATTACAGCTGCGAGCTGCCCAGTGACACGAGCATAGCAGATGAGCCAAATTACTTCAATACTCATTTCGAGGCAAGCAACACTGAAGCATGCATGAGAGCATTAGCTGTTCTGGAAGACTGTGTGATCATGCTCTCCACAGCCAAAGACCTTTAAACAGGTCAACATTCACAAGGATGCAGGGCCAGATGGATTACGAGGACTTGTACTCCGAGCATGCGCTGACCAACTGGCAAGTGTCTTCACTGACATTTTCAACCTGTCCCTGGCTGAGTCTGTAATACCAACATGTTTCAAGCAGACCACCATAGTCCCTGTGCCAAGACGACTAAGGTAACCTGCCTAAATGACTACCAACCCGTAGCACTCACATCTGTAGCCATGAAGTGCATTGAAAGGCTGGTCATGGCTCACATCAACACCATTATCCCAGAAATCTTAGACCCACTCCAATTTGCATACCGCCCTGACAGATCCACAGATGATGCAATCTCTATTGCACTCCACACTACCCTTTCCCACCTGGACAAAAGGAACACCTACGTGAGAATGCTACTCCTTCACTAGAGCTCAGCATTCAACACCATAGTTCCCTCAAAGCTCATCACTAAGCTAAAGACCCTGGGACTAAACACCTTCCTCTGCAGCTGGATCCTGGACTTCCTGAGGGGCGCCCGCAGGCTGTAGTGGAGCAGGTTGAGATCTTCAAGTTCCTTGGTGTCCACATCACCAACAAATTACCATGGTCCAAACACACCAATACAGTCATGAAGGGGGCACAACAAAGCCTATTCCCCTCAGGAGACTGAAAAAATGTGGCATGGGTCCTCAGATCCTCAAAAGGTTCTACAGCTGCACCACCGAGAGCATCCTGACTAGTTGCATCACTGCCTGGTATGGCAACTGATCGGCCTCTGACCGCAAGGCACGACAGAGGATAGTGCGTACGGCCCACTACATCACTGGGGCCAAGATTTCTGCCATCAAGGACCTCTGTACCAGGCGGTGTCAGAGGAAGGCCCCCACCCTTTTTACGCTGCTGCTACTCTCTGGTTATTATCTATGCATAGTCACTTTAACTCTACCTACATATACATGTTACCACAATTACATGTACTGTACATATTATCTCAATTACCTCGACTAACCTGTACCTCAGCACATTGACTCTTTACCAGTACCCCCTGTATACAGCCCCCACATTGACTCTGTACCGGTACCCCCTGTATATAGCCTCCACATTGACTCTGTACCGGTACCCCCTGTATATAGCCTCCACATTGACTCTGTACCGTTACCCCCTGTATATAGCCTCCACATTGACTCTGTACCGGTACCCCTGTATATAGCCTCCACATTGACTCTGTACCGGTACCCCTGTATATAGCCTCCACATTGACTCTGTACCGGTACCCCTGTATATAGCCTCCACATTGACTCTGACTACCCCTGTATATAGCCTCCACATTGACTCTGTACCGGTACCCCCTGTATATAGCCTCCACATTGACTCTGTACCGGTACCCCCTGTATATAGCCTCCACATTGACTCTGTACCGGTACCCCCTGTATATAGCCTCCACATTGACTCTGTACCGGTACCCCCTGTATATAGCCTCCACATTGACTCTGTACCGGTACCCCCTGTATATAGCCTCCACATTGACTCTGTACCGGTACCCCCTGTATATAGCCTCCACATTGACTCTGTACCGTTACCCCCTGTATATAGCCTCCACATTGACTCTGTACCGGTACCTCCCTGTGTATAATCTCGCTACTGTTATTTTACTGCTGCTCTTTAATGACTTATTATTTTTTATTTTATATCTTACTTATCTATTTTTGACGTAATCTTTCTAGCCATTTTTCCAGCCTCGACAACATTCCGCTGAAAAGGCAGCGCCCGAAATTCAAAAATATTTTTTTGAAATATGTAACTTTCACACATTAACAAGTCCAATACAGCAAACGAAAGATAAACATCTTGTTAATCTACCCATCATGTCCCATTTCAAAAATGCTTTACAGCTAAAGCACAACATATGATTATGTTAGATCACCACCAAGTCGAAAAAACACACAGCCATTTTTCCAGCCAAAGATAGGAGTCACAAAAAGCAGAAATATAGATAAAATGTATCACTAACCTTTGATGATCTTCATCAAATGACACTCATAGGACATCATGTTACACAATACATGTATGTTTTGTTCGATAATTTGCATATTTATATCCAAAAATCTCAGTTTTACATTGGCGCCTTATGTGCAGTAATATTTTGATTCCAAAACATCCGGTGATTTTGCAGGAATACTCATAATAAACATTGATAAAAGATACAAGTGTTATTCACAGAATTAAAGATAGACTTCTCCTTAATACAACCTCTGTGTCAGATAAAAAAACAAAAACAAGGCTCTCTGCCAGACCACTGACTCAAAGAGGTCTCAGGAGCCGCGCCTTTACAGTAGAATCCTCATTCAAGTTTCAGAAGACGGTTGACATCTAGTGGAAGCCATCGGAAGTGCAACCTCATCCATATCTCAATGTGTATTTCGGTGGGCCAAGATTTGAAAAACTACAAACCTCAGATGTCCCACTTCCTGGTTGGATTTTTCTCAGGTTTTCGCCTGCCATATGTGTTCTGTCATACTGACAGACGTCATTCAAACAGTTTTAGAAACTTCAGAGTGTTTTCTATCGAATACTAATAATACTATGCATATATTAGCATTTGGGACAGAGTAGGAGGCAGTTCACTCTGAGGACACGCTATTCATCCAAGAGTGAAAACGCTGCCCCCTATCCCAAAAAGGTTACACTTATTTTACATTAACCTCTTGCGACGAGCAAACCCGTATCCGGGAGAGTAATCAAATGCATTAGCATAACGCAGCGGACATAAATACCCCTAGAAACTTTTCCTATTCATGAAAATCCCAAATGAAATGAAATAAATACATTCAAACACAAGCTTAGCCTTTTGTTAACAACACTGTCATCTCAGATTTTCAAAATATGCGTTACAGCCAACGCTAGACAAGCATTTGTGTAAGTTTATCATGGCATAATGCTATGCTAGCTCTGCTGGCAGCAGGCAACATTTACACGAAAATAAGAAAAGCAACCAAATTAAATCATTTACCTCTGAAGAACTTCGGATGCTTTCACTCAGGAGACTCCCAGTTAGATAGCAAATGTTCCTTTTTTCCAAAAATATTATTTTTATAGGCGAAATAGCTCCCGTTTCTTCATCATGCTTGGCTGAGAAATCGACCGTAAAATGCTACAACTATAACGGCAAACTTTTTTCAAAATTTGCTCAACATTTGCTCCATAATATCGACAGAAACACGGCATATCGACAGAAACACACCTTGAGGATCCAGCGATTGGAAAAATGGCTACCTCAGTATTTTATGCGAGATTTTCTGCGGGAGACACCATGTGACCACATGCTATATATGGTCCCTTACAGCCATTCTTCAATGGAAATGCCTAAAAAGATGTCACAATGCTGTATACACCTTGGGGAATACGTGGAAAATGTAAGCTCATTCGTAGCTCATTCACAGCCATATAAGGAGTCATTGGCATGAGGCGGTTTCAAAAAATGCGTCACTTCCTGGTTGGATTTTTATCTGGGTTTCGCCTGTAACATCAGTTCTGTGGCACTCACAGACAATATCTTTGCAGTTTTTGGAAATGTCAGAGTGTTTTCTTTCCAAAGCTGTCAATTATATGCATAGTCGAGCATCTTTTCGTGACAAAATATCTTGTTTAAAACGGGAACGTTTTTCATCCCAAAATTTTAATAGCGCCCCCTAATGCATAACTGGTTAAACTGCATTGTTGGTTAAGTGCTTGTAAGTAAGCATTTCACTGGTGTATTCGGCGCATTTAACATTTGATTTGATACGTATGTGCACATTTGTGGTTTGTCCCATTTTTGCGAATTATAGGTTGGTGAGCCAGATTCTAATTGGTATTTCAAATTCTATGTTCCTTTTGAAGGTCCTTCTTGCCTCGTTCACAGCTTTGTGGAAGTTACCTGTGGCGCCGAGGTATGTATAGTTTTTTGTGTGCTCTAGGGCAACAGTATCTAGATGGAATTTGTATTTGTGGTCCTGGCAACTGGACCTTTTTTGTAACCACCATTATTTTTGTCTTACTGAGATATACTGTCAGGGCCCAGGTCTGACAGAATCTGTGCAGAAGATCTTGGTGCTGCTGTAGGTCTTCCTTGGTTAGTGACAGGAGCACCAGATCATCATCTATATCTCAATTAAATTCTCTCTATTCTCTCTGTTCTCTCTCTCTCCCTCTCCCTCTCCAGCCTAATTAACATACTAACATCTGTCTATCCTCTTTTTATGAAGGAAAAACTCTCCTTCTCTCTGTTCCTCTCTGAGCATATGCCAGTGAACATCTCTCTGTTGGGGTTTAGACTCCTCAACATTACCTGCTGTTGACCCTGTCGATGACGTGTCTGTGGGCGAGAGGTACTGAGGCAGAACCACGGCAGATGACAACAGTTAGCACATCGCTCCTCTGTGTCCACTTGTCATATAGTCTCTCTCTCTCTCTCTCTCTCTCTCTCTCTCTCTCTCTCTCTCTCTCTCACTCTCTCTCTCACTCTCTCTCTGTCTCTCTCTCTCTCTGTCTCTCTCTCTCTGTCTCTCTCTCTCTCGCTCCCTCTCTCTCTCTCTCTCTCTCTCTCTATCATCTATCTCTCTATTCCCTGTCTCTGCAGAGCTCAAAGACTGGTGAGGGAAGGGAATTCCTCAAACACACAGATGTTGTGATAACCATTCAGAGGAGCCAATTATAATACCGTCATTTCCTGTCAATACTGCAGTAGACTTAGAAAAGCCTACTGGGTTCATATTGACTACAGTACTGTGGCCCTGCACAGAGCATTGGGTTCATATTGACTACAGTACCGTGGCTCTGCTGAGAGCACTGGGTTCATATTGACTACAGTACCGTAGCCCTGCACAGAGCACTGGGTTCATATTGACTACAGTGGCCCTGCATAGAGCACTGGGTTCATATTGACTACAGTACCGTAGCCCTGCACAGAGCACTGGGTTCATATTGACTACAGTACCGTGGCCCTGCACAGAGCACTGGGTTCATATTGACTACAGTACCGTAGTCCTGCACAGAGCACTGGGTTCATATTGACTACAGTACCGTTGTCCTGCACAGAGCACTGGGTTCATATTGACAACAGTAACGTGGCCCTGCACAGAGCACTGGGTTCATATTGACTACAGTACCGTAGTCCTGCACAGAGCACTGGGTTCATATTGACTACAGTGGCCCTGCACAGAGCACTGGGTTCATATTGACTACAGTGGCCCTGCACAGAGCACTGGGTTCATATTGATTACAGTACCGAGCCCTGCACAGAGCACTGGGTTCATATTGACTACAGTACCGTGGCCCTGCACAGAGCACTGGGTTCATATTGACTACAGTACCGTAGCCCTGCACAGAGCGCTGGGTTCATATTGACTACAGTGGCCCTGCACAGAGCGCTGGGTTCATATTGACTACAGTGGCCCTGCACAGAGCACTGGGTTCATATTGACTACAGTACCGTGGCCCTACACAGAGCATTGGGTTCATATTGACTACAGTACCGTGGCTCTGCACAGAGCACTGGGTTCATATTGACTACAGTACCGTAGTCCTGCACAGAGCACTGGGTTCATATTGACTACAGTACCGTGGCCCTGCACAGAGCACTGGGTTCATATTGACTACAGTGGCCCTGCACAGAGCACTGGGTTCATATTGACTACAGTACCGTAGCCCTGCACAGAGCACTGGGTTCATATTGACTACAGTACCGTAGCCCTGCACAGAGCACTGGGTTCATATTGACTACAGTACCGTAGCCCTGCACAGAGCACTGGGTTCATATTGATTACAGTACCGTAGCCCTGCACAGAGCACTGGGTTCATATTGACTACAGTACCGTGGTCCTGCACAGAGCACTGGGTTCATATTGACTACAGTACCGTGTTCCTGCACAGAGCACTGGGTTCATATTGACTACAGTACCGTGGCCCTGCACAGAGCACTGGGTTCATATTGACTACAGTACCGTAGTCCTGCACAGAGCACTGGGTTCATATTGACTACAGTACCGTAGCCCTGCACAGAGCACTGGGTTCATATTGACTACAGTACCGTAGCCCTGCACAGAGCACTGGGTTCATATTGATTACAGTACCGTAGCCCTGCACAGAGCACTGGGTTAATATTGACTACAGTACCGTGGTCCTGCACAGAGCACTGGGTTCATATTGACTACAGTACCGTGGCCCTGCACAGAGCACTGGGTTCATATTGACTACAGTACCGTGGCCCTGCACAGAGCACTGGGTTCATATTGACTACAGTACCGTAGTCCTGCACAGAGCACTGGGTTTATATTGACTACGGTACCGTAGCCCTGCACAGAGCACTGGGTTCATATTGACTACAGTACCGTAGCCCTGCACAGAGCACTGGGTTCATATTGACTACAGTGGCCCTGCACAGAGCACTGGGTTCATATTGACTACAGTACCGTAGTCCTACACAGAGCACTGGGTTCATATTGACTACAGTACTGTGGTCCTGCACAGAGCACTGGGTTCATATTGACTACAGTGGCCCTGCACAGAGCACTGGGTTCATATTGACTACAGTACCGTAGCCCTGCACAGAGCACTGGGTTCATATTGACTACAGTGACCCTGCACAGAGCACTGGGTTCATATTGACTACAGTACCGTGGCCCTGCACAGAGCACTGGGTCAATATTGACTACAGTACCGTAGCCCTGCACAGAGCACTGGGTTCATATTGATTACAGTACCGTAGCCCTGCACAGAGCACTGGGTTCATATTGACTACAGTACCGTGTTCCTGCACAGAGCACTGGGTTCATATTGACTACAGTACCGTGGCCCTGCACAGAGCACTGGGTTCATATTGACTACAGTACCGTAGTCCTGCACAGAGCACTGGGTTCATATTGACTACAGTACCGTAGCCCTGCACAGAGCACTGGGTTCATATTGACTACAGTACCGTAGCCCTGCACAGAGCACTGGGTTCATATTGATTACAGTACCGTAGCCCTGCACAGAGCAATGGGTTAATATTGACTACAGTACCGTGGTCCTGCACAGAGCACTGGGTTCATATTGACTACAGTACCCTGGCCCTGCACAGAGCACTGGGTTCATATTGACTACAGTACCGTGGCCCTGCACAGAGCACTGGGTTCATATTGACTACAGTACCGTAGTCCTGCACAGAGCACTGGGTTCATATTGACTACGGTACCGTAGCCCTGCACAGAGCACTGGGTTCATATTGACTACAGTACCGTAGCCCTGCACAGAGCACTGGGTTCATATTGAATACAGTACCGTAGTCCTACACAGAGCACTGGGTTCATATTGACTATAGTACCGTGGCCCTGCACAGAGCACTGGGTTCATGTTGACTACAGTGGCCCTGCACAGAGCACTGGGTTCATATTGACTACAGTACCGTAGCCCTGCACAGAGCACTGGGTTCATATTGACTACAGTACCGTGGCCCTGCACAGAGCACTGGGTTCATGTTGACTACAGTGGCCCTGCACAGAGCACTGGGTTCATATTGACTACAGTACCGTAGTCCTACACAGAGCACTGGGTTCATATTGACTACAGTGGCCCTGCACAGAGCACTGGGTTCATATTGACTACAGTACCATGACCCTGCACAGAGCACTGGGTACATATTGACTACAGTACCGTAGCCCTGCACAGAGCACTGGGTTCATATTGATTACAGTACCGTAGCCCTGCACAGAGCACTGGGTTCATATTGACTACAGTACCGTGGTCCTGCACAGAGCACTGGGTTCATATTGACTACAGTGGCCCTGCACAGAGCACTGGGTTCATATTGACTACAGTACCGTAGCCCTGCACAGAGCACTGGGTTCATATTGACTACAGTGACCCTGCACAGAGCACTGGGTTCATATTGACTACAGTACCGTGGCCCTGCACAGAGCACTGGGTTCATATTGACTACAGTACCGTGAGCCCTGCACAGAGCACTGGGTTCATATTGATTACAGTACCGTAGCCCTGCACAGAGCACTGGGTTTATATTGACTACAGTGACCCTGCACAGAGCACTGGGTTCATATTGACTACAGTACCGTGGCCCTGCACAGAGCACTGGGTTCATATTGACTACAGTACCGTAGTCCTGCACAGAGCACTGGGTTCATATTGACTACAGTAGCCCTGCACAGAGCACTGGGTTCATATTGACTACAGTACCGTAGCCCTGCACAGAGCACTGGGTTCATATTGATTACAGTACCGTAGCCCTGCACAGAGCACTGGGTTAATATTGACTACAGTACCGTGGTCCTGCACAGAGCACTGGGTTCATATTGACCACAGTACCGTGGCCCTGCACAGAGCACTGGGTTCATATTGACTACAGTACCGTGGCCCTGCACAGAGCACTGGGTTCATATTGACTACAGTACCGTAGTCCTGCACAGAGCACTGGGTTCATATTGACTACGGTACCGTAGCCCTGCACAGAGCACTGGGTTCATATTGACTACAGTACCGTAGCCCTGCACAGAGCACTGGGTTCATATTGACTACAGTACCGTAGTCCTACACAGAGCACTGGGTTCATATTGATACAGTGTGGCCCTGCACAGAGCACTGGGTTCATGTTGACTACAGTGGCCCTGCACAGAGCACTGGGTTCATATTGACTACAGTACAGTAGCCCTGCACAGAGCACTGGGTTCATATTGACTACAGTACCGTGGCCCTGCACAGAGCACTGGGTTCATGTTGCAGTGGCCCTGGCACTGGGTTCATATTGACTACAGTACCGTAGCCCTGCACAGAGCACTGGGTTCATAATGACTACAGTACCGTGGCCCTGCACAGAGCACTGGGTTCATATTGACTACAGTACCGTAGCCCTGCACAGAGCACTGGGTTCATATTGACTACAGTATCGTGGTCCTGCACAGAGCACTGGGTTCATATTGACTACAGTACCGTGGCCCTGCACAGAGCACTGGGTTCATGTTGACTACAGTGGCCCTGCACAGAGCACTGGGTTCATATTGACTACAGTACAGTAGCCCTGCACAGAGCACTGGGTTCATATTGACTACAGTACCGTGGCCCTGCACAGAGCACTGGGTTCATGTTGACTACACCGTGGCCCTGCACAGAGCACTGGGTTCATATTGACTACAGTACCGTAGTCCTGCACAGAGCACTGGGTTCATAATGACTACAGTGGCCCTGCACAGAGCACTGGGTTCATATTGCCAGTGCACAGAGCACTGGGTTCATATTGACTACAGTACCGTAGCCCTGCACAGAGCACTGGGTTCATATTGACTACAGTATCGTGGCCCTGCACAGAGCACTGGGTTCATATTTACTACAATACCGTAGCCCTGCACAGAGCACTGGGTTCATATTGACTACAGTACCGTGGCCCTGCACAGAGCACTGGGTTCATATTGACTACAGTACCGTAGCCCTGCACAGAGCACTGGGTTCATATTGACTACAGTGTAGTCCTGCACAGAGCACTGGGTTCATATTGACTACAGTACCGTAGCCCTGCACAGAGCACTGGGTTCATATTGACTACAGTACCGTAGTCCTGCACAGAGCACTGGGTTCATATTGACTACAGTGGCCCTGCACAGAGCGCTGGGTTCATATTGACTACAGTGGCCCTGCACAGAGCACTGGGTTCATATTGACTACAGTGGCCCTGCACAGAGCACTGGGTTCATATTGACTACAGTGGCCCTGCACAGAGCACTGGGTTCATATTGACTACAGTACCGTAGTCCTGCACAGAGCACTGGGTTCATATTGACTACAGTACCGTAGCCCTGCACAGAGCACTGGGTTCATATTGACTACAGTACCGTAGCCCTGCAGAGAGCACTGGGTTCATATTGACTACAGTGCCGTAGCCCTGCACATAGCACTGGGTTCATATTGACTACAGTACCGTAGTCCTGCAGAGAGCACTGGGTTCATATTGACTACAGTACCGTAGTCCTGCACAGAGCACTGGGTTCATATTGACTGCACAGAGCACTGGGTTCATATTGACTAGTGGCCCTGCACAGAGCACTGGGTTCATATTGACTACAGTGGCCCTGCACAGAGCACTGGGTTCATATTGACTACAGTGGCCCTGCACAGAGCACTGGGTTCATATTGACTACAGTACCGTAGTCCTGCACAGAGCACTGGGTTCATATTGACTACAGTACCGTAGCCCTGCACAGAGCACTGGGTTCATATTGACTACAGTACCGTGGCCCTACACAGAGCACTGGGTTCATATTGACTACAGTACATTAGCCCTGCACAGAGCACTGGGTTCATATTGACTACAGTACCGTAGCCCTGCACAGAGCACTGGGTTCATATTGACTACAGTACCGTAGCCCTGCCCACACAGAGCACTGGGTTCATATTGACTACAGTACCGTAGTCCTGCACAGAGCACTGGGTTAATATTGACTACAGTACCGTAGCCCTGCACAGAGCACTGGGTTAATATTGACTACAGTACCGTGGCCCTGCACAGAGCACTGGGTTCATATTGACTACAGTACCGTGGCCCTGCACAGAGCACTGGGTTCATATTGACTACAGTACCGTGGCCCTGCACAGAGCACTGGGTTCATATTGACTACAGTGGCCCTGCACAGAGCACTGGGTTCATATTGACTACAGTACCGTAGTCCTGCACAGAGCACTGGGTTCATATTGACTACAGTACCGTAGTCCTGCACAGAGCACTGGGTTCATATTGACTACAGTGGCCCTGCACCGTAGCCCTATTGACTACAGTGGCCCTGCACAGAGCACTGGGTTCATATTGACTACAGTACTGAGTTCGACTACAGTGGCCCTGCACAGAGCACTGGGTTCATATTGACTACAGTACCGTGGCCCTACACAGAGCACTGGGTTCATATTGACTACAGTACCGTGACTACAGTGGCCCTGCACAGAGCACTGGGTTCATATTGACTACAGTACCGTAGTCCTGCACAGAGCACTGGGTTCATATTGACTACAGTACCGTAGCCCTGCACAGAGCACTGGGTTCATATTGACTACAGTACCGTAGCCCTGCACAGAGCACTGGGTTCATATTGACTACAGTACCGTAGCCCTGCACAGAGCACTGGGTTCATATTGACTACAGTACTGTGGCCCTGCACAGAGCACTGGGTTCATATTGACTACAGTGGCCCTGCACAGAGCACTGGGTTCATATTGACTACAGTGGCCCTGCACAGAGCACTGGGTTCATATTGACTACAGTACCGTAGCCCTGCACAGAGCACTGGGTTCATATTGACTACAGTACCGTAGTCCTACACAGAGCACTGGGTTCATATTGACTACAGTACCGTGGCCCTGCACAGAGCACTGGGTTCATGTTGACTACAGTGGCCCTGCACAGAGCACTGGGTTCATATTGACTACAGTACAGTAGCCCTGCACAGAGCACTGGGTTCATATTGACTACAGTACCGTGGCCCTGCACAGAGCACTGGGTTCATGTTGACTACAGTGGCCCTGCACAGAGCACTGGGTTCATATTGACTACAGTACCGTAGCCCTGCACAGAGCACTGGGTTCATAATGACTACAGTACCGTGGCCCTGCACAGAGCATTGGGTTCATATTGACTACAGTACCGTAGCCCTGCACAGAGCACTGGGTTCATATTGACTACAGTATCGTGGTCCTGCACAGAGCACTGGGTTCATATTGACTACAGTACCATAGCCCTGCACAGAGCACTGGGTTCATATTGACTACAGTGGCCCTGCACAGAGCACTGGGTTCATATTGACTACAGTACCGTAGCCCTGCACAGAGCACTGGGTTCATATTGACTACAGTACCGTAGTCCTGCACAGAGCACTGGGTTCATATTGACTACAGTACCGTGGCCCTGCACAGAGCACTGGGTTCATATTGACTACAGTACCGTAGTCCTGCACAGAGCACTGGGTTCATATTGACTACAGTGGCCCTGCACAGAGCACTGGGTTCATATTGACTACAGTGGCCGTACACAGAGCACTGGGTTCATATTGACTACAGTACCGTAGCCCTGCACAGAGCACTGGGTTCATATTGACTACAGTACCGTGGCCCTGCACAGAGCACTGGGTTCATATTTACTACAATACCGTAGTCCTGCACAGAGCACTGGGTTCATATTGACTACAGTACCGTGGCCCTGCACAGAGCACTGGGTTCATATTGACTACAGTACCGTAGCCCTGCACAGAGCACTGGGTTCATATTGACTACAGTGGCCCTACACAGAGCACTGGGTTCATATTGACTACAGTACCGTAGTCCTGCAGAGAGCACTGGGTTCATATTGACTACAGTACCGTAGTCCTGCACAGAGCACTGGGTTCATATTGACTACAGTGGCCCTGCACAGAGCGCTGGGTTCATATTGACTACAGTGGCCCTGCACAGAGCACTGGGTTCATATTGACTACAGTGGCCCTGCACAGAGCACTGGGTTCATATTGACTACAGTGGCCCTGCACAGAGCACTGGGTTCATATTGACTACAGTACCGTAGTCCTGCACAGAGCACTGGGTTCATATTGACTACAGTACCGTAGCCCTGCACAGAGCACTGGGTTCATATTGACTACAGTACCGTGGCCCTGCAGAGAGCACTGGGTTCATATTGACTACAGTACCGTAGCCCTGCACATAGCACTGGGTTCATATTGACTACAGTACCGTAGTCCTGCAGAGAGCACTGGGTTCATATTGACTACAGTACCGTAGTCCTGCACAGAGCACTGGGTTCATATTGACTACAGTGGCACTGCACAGAGCACTGGGTTCATATTGACTACAGTGGCCCTGCACAGAGCACTGGGTTCATATTGACTACAGTGGCCCTGCACAGAGCACTGGGTTCATATTGACTACAGTGGCCCTGCACAGAGCACTGGGTTCATATTGACTACAGTACCGTAGTCCTGCACAGAGCACTGGGTTCATATTGACTACAGTACCGTAGCCCTGCACAGAGCACTGGGTTCATATTGACTACAGTACCGTGGCCCTACACAGAGCACTGGGTTCATATTGACTACAGTACCGTAGTCCTGCACAGAGCACTGGGTTCATATTGACTACAGTACCGTGGCCCTACACAGAGCACTGGGTTCATATTGACTACAGTACCGCAGTACCGTGGCCCTACACAGAGCACTGGGTTCATATTGACTACAGTACCGTAGTCCTGCACAGAGCACTGGGTTAATATTGACTACAGTACCGTAGCCCTGCACAGAGCACTGGGTTAATATTGACTACAGTACCGTAGCCCTGCACAGAGCACTGGGTTCATATTGACTACAGTACCGTAGCCCTCCTGCACAGAGCACTGGGTTCTGGGTTTAATATTGACTACAGTACCGTGGCCCTGCACAGAGCACTGGGTTCATATTGATTGACGTAGCCCTACACAGAGCAGTACCGTGGCCCTGCACAGAGCACTGGGTTCATATTGACTACAGTACCGTAGTCCTGCACAGAGCACTGGGTTCATATTGACTACAGTACCGTAGCCCTGCACAGAGCACTGGGTTCATATTGACTACAGTACCGTGGCCCTGCACAGAGCGCTGGGTTCATATTGACCACAGTGGCCCTGCACAGAGCACTGGGTTCATATTGACTACAGTGGCCCTGCACAGAGCACTGGGTTCATATTGACTACAGTACCGTAGCCCTGCACAGAGCACTGTGTTCATATTGACTACAGTACCGTGGCCCTGCACAGAGCACTGGGTTCATATTGACTACAGTGGCCCTGCACAGAGCACTGGGTTCATATTGACTACAGTACCCTGCACAGAGCACTGTGTTCATATTGACTACAGTACCGTGGCCCTGCACAGAGCACTGGGTTCATATTGACTACAGCCCTGCACAGAGCACTGGGTTCATATTGACTACAGTACCGTAGTCCTGCAGAGAGCACTGGGTTCATATTGACTACAGTACCGTAGTCCTGCACAGAGCACTGGGTTCATATTGACTACAGTGGCCCTGCACAGAGCGCTGGGTTCATATTGACTACAGTGGCCCTGCACAGAGCACTGGGTTCATATTGACTACAGTGGCCCTGCACAGAGCACTGGGTTCATATTGACTACAGTGGCCCTGCACAGAGCACTGGGTTAATATTGACTACACCGTGGCCTGCACAGAGCACTGGGTTCATATTGACTACAGTACCGTGGCCCTACACAGAGCACTGGGTTAATATTGACTACAGTACCGTGGCCCTGCACAGAGCACTGGGTTCATATTGACTACAGTACCGTAGCCCTGCACAGAGCACTGGGTTCATATTGACTACAGTACCGTGGCCCTGCACAGAGCACTGGGTTCATATTGACTACAGTACCGTAGCCCTGCACAGAGCACTGGGTTCATATTGACTACAGTGGTGCACAGAGCGCTGGGTTCATATTGACTACAGCCCTGCACAGAGCACTGGGTTCATATTGACTACAGTGGCCCTGCACAGAGCACTGGGTTCATATTGACTACAGTACCGTGGCCCTGCACAGAGCACTGGGTTCATATTGACTACAGTGGCCCTGCACAGAGCACTGGGTTCATATTGACTACAGTGGCCCTGCACAGAGCACTGTGTTCATATTGACTACAGTACCGTGGCCCTACACAGAGCACTGGGTTCATATTGACTACAGTACCGTAGCCCTGCACAGAGCACTGGGTTCATATTGACTACAGTACCGTAGTCCTGCAGAGAGCACTGGGTTCATATTGACTACAGTACCGTGGTCCTGCACAGAGCACTGGGTTCATATTGACTACAGTGGCCCTGCACAGAGCGCTGGGTTCATATATACAGTGGCCCTGCACAGAGCACTGGGTTCATATTGACTACAGTGGCCCTGCACAGAGCACTGGGTTCATATTGACTACAGTACCGTAGCCCTGCACAGAGCACTGGGTTCATATTGACTACAGTACCGTAGCCCTGCACAGAGCACTGGGTTCATATTGACTACAGTACCGTAGCCCTGCACAGAGCACTGGGTTCATATTGACTACAGTACCGTGGCCCTGCACAGAGCACTGGGTTCATATTGACTACAGTACCGGCCCTGCACAGAGCACTGGGTTCATATTGACTACAGTACCGTAGCCCTGCACAGAGCACTGGGTTAATATTGACTACAGTACCGTAGCCCTGCACAGAGCACTGGGTTCATATTGATTACAGTACCGTAGCCCTGCACAGAGCACTGGGTTCATATTGACTACAGTGACCCTGCACAGAGCACTGGGTTCATATTGACTACAGTACCGTGGCCCTGCACAGAGCACTGGGTTCATAATGACTACAGTACCGTGGCCCTGCACAGAGCATTGGGTTCATATTGACTACAGTACCGTAGCCCTGCACAGAGCACTGGGTTCATATTGACTACAGTATCGTGGTCCTGCACAGAGCACTGGGTTCATATTGACTACAGTACCATAGCCCTGCACAGAGCACTGGGTTCATATTGACTACAGTGGCCCTGCACAGAGCACTGGGTTCATATTGACTACAGTACCGTAGCCCTGCACAGAGCACTGGGTTCATATTGACTACAGTACCGTAGTCCTGCACAGAGCACTGGGTTCATATTGACTACAGTACCGTGGCCCTGCACAGAGCACTGGGTTCATATTGACTACAGTACCGTAGTCCTGCACAGAGCACTGGGTTCATATTGACTACAGTGGCCCTGCACAGAGCACTGGGTTCATATTGACTACAGTGGCCCTACACAGAGCACTGGGTTCATATTGACTACAGTGGCCCTGCACAGAGCACTGGGTTCATATTGACTACAGTACCGTGGCCCTGCACAGAGCACTGGGTTCATATTGACTACAGTACCGTAGTCCTGCACAGAGCACTGGGTTCATATTGACTACAGTACCGTGGCACTGCACAGAGCACTGGGTTCATATTGACTACAGTACCGTAGCCCTGCACAGAGCACTGGGTTCATATTGACTACAGTACCGTAGTCCTGCACAGAGCACTGGGTTCATATTGACTACAGTACCGTAGTCCTGCACAGAGCACTGGGTTCATATTGACTACAGCCCTGCACAGAGCGCTGGGTGACTACAGTGGCCCTACACAGAGCACTGGGTTCATATTGACTACAGTGGCCCTGCACAGAGCACTGGGTTCATATTGACTACAGTGGCCCTGCACAGAGCACTGGGTTCATATTGACTACAGTACCGTAGTCCTGCACAGAGCACTGGGTTCATATTGACTACAGTACCGTAGCCCTGCACAGAGCACTGGGTTCATATTGACTACAGTACCGTAGCCCTGCACAGAGCACTGGGTTCATATTGACTACAGTACCGTAGCCCTGCACATAGCACTGGGTTCATATTGACTACAGTACCGTAGTCCTGCACAGAGCACTGGGTTCATATTGACTACAGTACCGTAGCCCTGCACAGAGCACTGGGTTCATATTGACTACAGTGGCACTGCACAGAGCGCTGGGTTCATATTGACTACAGTGGCCCTGCACAGAGCACTGGGTTCATATTGACTACAGTGGCCCTGCACAGAGCACTGGGTTCATATTGACTACAGTACCGTAGTCCTGCACAGAGCACTGGGTTCATATTGACTACAGTACCGTAGCCCTGCACAGAGCACTGGGTTCATATTGACTACAGTACCGTGGCCCTACACAGAGCACTGGGTTCATATTGACTACAGTACCGTAGTCCTGCACAGAGCACTGGGTTCATATTGACTACAGTACCGTAGCCCTGCACAGAGCACTGGGTTCATATTGACTACAGTACCGTACCGTGGCCCTACACAGAGCACTGGGTTCATATTGACTACAGTACCGTAGTCCTGCACAGAGCACTGGGTTCATATTGACTACAGTACCGTAGCCCTGCACAGAGCACTGGGTTAATATTGACTACAGTACCGTAGCCCTAGCACTGGGTTAATATTGACTACAGTACCGTAGCCCTGCACAGAGCACTGGGTTCATATTGACTACAGTACTGTAGTCCTACACAGAGCACTGGGTTCATGTTGACTACAGTGGCCTGCACAGAGCACTGGGTTCATATTGACTACAGTACCGTAGCCCTGCACAGAGCACTGGGTTAATATTGACTACAGTACCGTGGCCCTGCACAGAGCACTGGGTTCATATTGACTACAGTACCGTGGCCCTGCACAGAGCACTGGGTTAATATTGACTACAGTATCGTGGCCCTGCACAGAGCACTGGGTTCATATTGACTACAGTACCGTAGCCCTGCACAGAGCACTGGGTTCATATTGACTACAGTGGCCCTGCAGAAAGCACTGGGTTCATATTGACTACAGTAGAGCCCTGCTGCAGAGCACTGGGTTCATATTGACTACAGTGGCCCTGCACCGCTAGTTCATATTGACACAGAGCACTGGGTTCATATTGACTACAGTGACTACAGTGGCCCTGCACAGAGCACTGTGTTCATATTGACTACAGTACCGTGGCCCTGCACAGAGCACTGGGTTCATATTGACTACAGTGGCCCTGCACAGAGCACTGGGTTCATATTGACTACAGTGGCCCTGCACAGAGCCTGTGTTCATATTGCAGTACCGTGGCCCTACACAGAGCACTGGGTTCATATTGACTACAGTACCGTAGCCCTGCACAGAGCACTGGGTTCATATTGACTACAGTACCGTAGTCCTGCAGAGAGCACTGGGTTCATATTGACTACAGTACCGTAGTCCTGCACAGAGCACTGGGTTCATATTGACTACAGTGGCCCTGCACAGAGCGCTGGGTTCATATTGACTACAGTGGCCCTGCACAGAGCACTGGGTTCATATTGACTACAGTGGCCCTGCACAGAGCACTGGGTTCATATTGACTACAGTACCGTAGCCCTGCACAGAGCACTGGGTTCATATTGACTACAGTACCGTAGCCCTGCACAGAGCACTGGGTTCATATTGACTACAGTAGCCCTGCACAGAGCACTGGGTTCATATTGACTACAGTACCGTGGCCCTACACAGAGCACTGGGTTCATATTGACTACACCGTGGCCCTACACAGAGCACTGGGTTCATATTGACTACAGTACCGTAGTCCTGCACAGAGCACTGGGTTAATATTGACTACAGTGGCCCTGCACAGAGCACTGGGTTAATATTGACTACAGTACCGTAGCCCTGCACAGAGAACTGGGTTAATATTGACTACAGTACCGTGGCCCTGCACAGAGCACTGGGTTCATATTGACTACAGTACTGTAGTCCTGCACAGAGCACTGGGTTCATATTGACTACAGTACTGTAGTCCTACACAGAGCATTGGGTTCATATTGACTACAGTACCGTAGCCCTGCACAGAGCACTGGGTTAATATTGACTACAGTACCGTGGCCCTGCACAGAGCACTGGGTTCATATTGACTACAGTACTGTAGTCCTGCACAGAGCACTGGGTTCATATTGACTACAGTACCGTAGTCCTACACAGAGCACTGGGTTCATATTGACTACAGTGGCCCTGCACAGAGCACTGGGTTCATTTACATTTAAGTTCATATTAACTACAGTACCGTGGCCCTGCACAGAGCATTGGGTTCATATTGACTACAGTACCGTGGCCCTACACAGAGCATTGGGTTCATATTGACTACAGTACTGTAGTCCTGCAGAAAGCACTGGGTTCATATTGACTACAGTACCGTAGTCCTGCACAGAGCACTGGGTTCATATTGACTACAGTGGCCCTGCACAGAGCGCTGGGTTCATATTGACTACAGTGGCCCTGCACAGAGCACTGGGTTCATATTGACTACAGTACCGTGGCCCTGCACAGAGCACTGGGTTCATATTGACTACAGTACCGTGGCCCTACACAGAGCACTGGGTTCATATTGACTACAGTACCGTAGTCCTGCACAGAGCACTGGGTTAATATTGACTACAGTACCGTAGTCCTGCACAGAGCACTGGGTTAATATTGACTACAGTGTAGCCCTGCACAGAGCACTGGGTTCATATTGACTACAGTACCGTGGCCTACACAGGCACTGGGTTCATATTGACTACCCGTGGCCCTACACAGAGCACTGGGTTCATATTGACTACAGTACCGTAGTCCTGCACAGAGCACTGGGTTAATATTGACTACAGTACCGTAGTCCTGCACAGAGCACTGGGTTAATATTGACTACAGTACCGTAGCCCTGCACAGAGCACTGGGTTAATATTGACTACAGTACCGTGGCCCTGCACAGAGCACTGGGTTCATATTGACTACAGTACCGTAGTCCTGCACAGAGCACTGGGTTCATATCGACTACAGTACTGTAGTCCTACACAGAGCATTGGGTTCATATTGACTACAGTACCGTAGCCCTGCACAGAGCACTGGGTTCATATTGACTACAGTACCGTGGCCCTACACAGGCACTGGGTTCATATTGACAACATTACCGTAGTCCTACACAGAGCACTGGGTTCATATTGACTACAGTGGCCCTGCACAGAGCACTGGGTTCATATTGACTACAGTGGCCCTGCACAGAGCACTGGGTTCATATTAACTACAGTACCGTGGCCCTGCACAGAGCACTGGGTTCATATTGACTACAGTACCGTGGCCCTACACAGAGCACTGGGTTAATATTGACTACAGTACCGTGGCCCTGCACAGAGCACTGGGTTCATATTGACTACAGTACCGTGGCCCTGCACAGAGCACTGGGTTCATATTGACTACAGTACCGTAGTCCTGCAGAAAGCACTGGGTTCATATTGACTACAGTACCGTAGTCCTGCACAGAGCACTGGGTTCATATTGACTACAGTGGCCCTGCACAGAGCGCTGGGTTCATATTGACAACAGTGGCCCTGCACAGAGCACTGGTTCATATTGACTACAGTGGCCCTGCACAGAGCACTGGGTTCATATTGACTACAGTACCGTAGCCCTGCACAGAGCACTGGGTTCATATTGACTACAGTACCGTGGCCCTACACAGAGCACTGGGTTCATATTGACTACAGTACCGTAGTCCTGCAGAGCACTGGGTTCATATTGACTACAGTACCGAGCCCTGCACACTGGGTTGCACAGAGCGCTGGGTTCATATTGACTACAGTGGCCCTGCACAGAGCCGTTCATATTGACTACAGTGGCCCTGCACAGAGCACTGGGTTCATATTGACTACAGTACCGTAGCCCTGCACAGAGCACTGGGTTCATATTGACTACAGTACCGTAGTCCTGCAGAGAGCACTGGGTTCATATTGACTACAGTACCGTAGTCCTGCACAGAGCACTGGGTTCATATTGACTACAGTGGCCCTGCACAGAGCGCTGGGTTCATATTGACTACAGTGGCCCTGCACAGAGCACTGGGTTCATATTGACTACAGTGGCCCTGCACAGAGCACTGGGTTCATATTGACTACAGTGGCCCTGCACAGAGCACTGGGTTCATATTGACTACAGTACCGTAGCCCTGCACAGAGCACTGGGTTCATATTGACTACAGTACCGTGGCCCTACACAGAGCACTGGGTTCATATTGACTACAGTACCGTAGCCCTGCACAGAGCACTGGGTTCATATTGACTACAGTACCGTAGCCCTGCACAGAGCACTGGGTTCATATTGACTACATTACTCGTCTTGCTACACAGAGCACTGGGTTCATATTGACTACAGTACCGTGGCCCTACACAGAGCACTGGGTTCATATTGACTACAGTACCGTAGTCCTGCACAGAGCACTGGGTTAATATTGACTACAGTACCGTAGCCCTGCACAGAGCACTGGGTTAATATTGACTACAGTACCGTGGCCCTGCACAGAGCACTGGGTTCATATTGACTACAGTACTGTAGTCCTGCACAGAGCACTGGGTTCATATCGACTACAGTACTGTAGTCCTACACAGAGCATTGGGTTCATATTGACTACAGTACCGTAGCCCTGCACAGAGCACTGGGTTAATATTGACTACAGTACCGTGGCCCTGCACAGAGCACTGGGTTCATATTGACTACAGTACTGTAGTCCTGCACAGAACACTGGGTTCATATTGACTACAGTACCGTGGCCCTGCTACAGAGCACTGGGTTCATATTGACTACAGTGGCCCTACACAGAGCACTGGGTTCATATTGACTACAGTACCGTGGCCCTACACAGAGCACTGGGTTCATATTGACTACAGTTAGTCCTGCACAGAGCACTGGGTTAATATTGGTACCGTAGTCCTGCACAGAGCACTGGGTTAATATTGACTACAGTGGCGTAGCCCTGCACAGAGCACTGGGTTAATATTGACTACAGTACCGTGGCCCTGCACAGAGCACTGGGTTCATATTGACTACAGTACCGTAGTCCTGCACAGAGCACTGGGTTCATATCGACTACAGTACTGTAGTCCTACATTGGGTTCATATTGACTACAGTACCGTAGCCCTGCACAGAGCACTGGGTTCATATTGACTACAGTACCGTGGCCCTACACAGAGCACTGGGTTCATATTGACAACATTACCGTAGTCCTACACAGAGCACTGGGTTCATATTGACTACAGTGGCCCCTGCACAGAGCACTGGGTTCATATTGACTACAGTGGCCCTGCACACAGAGCACTGGGTTCATATTAACTACAGTACCGTGGCCCTACACAGAGCACTGGGTTCATATTGACTACAGTACCGTGGCCCTACACAGAGCACTGGGTTAATATTGACTACAGTACCGTGGCCCTGCACAGAGCACTGGGTTCATATTGACACAGTACCGTGGCCCTGCACAGAGCACTGGGTTCATATTGACTACAGTACCGTAGTCCTGCAGAAAGCACTGGGTTCATATTGACTACAGTACCAGTCCTGCACAGAGCACTGGGTTCATATTGACTACAGTGGCCCTGCACAGAGCGCTGGGTTCATATTGACTACAGTGGCCCTGCACAGAGCACCAGGTTCATATTGACTACAGTGGCCCTGCACAGAGCGCTGGGTTCATATTGACTACAGTGTAGCCCTGCACAGAGCACTGGGTTCATATTGACTACAGTACCGTGGCCCTACACAGAGCACTGGGTTCATATTGACTACAGTACCGTAGCCCTGCACAGAGCACTGGGTTCATATTGACTACAGTACCCGTGGCCCTACACAGAGCACTGGGTTCATATTGACTACAGTACCGTAGTCCTGCAGAGAGCACTGGGTTCATATTGACTACAGTACCGTAGTCCTGCACAGAGCACTGGGTTCATATTGACTACAGTGGCCCTGCACAGAGCGCTGGGTTCATATTGACTACAGTGGCCCTGCACAGAGCACTGGGTTCATATTGACTACAGTGGCCCTGCACAGGCACTGGGTTCATATTGACTACAGTGGCCCTGCACAGAGCACTGGGTTCATGTTGACTACAGTACCGTAGCCCTGCACAGAGCACTGGTTCATATTGACTACAGTACCGTGGCCCTACAGAGCACTGGGTTCATATTGACTACAATACCGTAGCCCTGCACAGAGCACTGGGTTCATATTGACTACAGTACCCGTGGCCACTGCACAGAGCACTGGGTTCAGTGACTACATTACCGTGGCACAGGCACTGGGTTCATATTGACTACAGTACCGTGGCCTACACAGAGCACTGGGTTCATATTGACTACAGTACCGTAGCCCTGCACAGAGCACTGGGTTAATATTGACTACGATGCCGTAGCCCTGCACAGAGCACTAGGTTAATATTGACTACAGTACCGTGGCCCTGCACAGAGCACTGGGTTCATATTGACTACAGTAGCGCGCGATGCTGTTATGCCGCCTGCGCGCGCGCGCGCGCGCGCGCGCGGCGCGCGCGCGCGCCTTGCGGCAACGCGCCTTGCCGCGCGCCTTATGCATGTGTAGCAGCCTTTATTGTATGCATGTATTAACCTTGCTGCTATGTGCTGCTGCACCATGCCTGCCAGCTGCCTTTGTGTGCCCTTATTGTGTGTGTGTGAAGCTGTGCTGGTACACCAGGCCATTATTTATTATTATTATTGTGTGTGTGTGTGTGCAGCCCACAATGTGTGGCCTTTATTGTGTGTGTGTGTGTGTGTGTGTGTGGAGCCTTGTGAGAGAAGGCAGTAGTGGGAGTGCTGACGCACACTTGCACAGGAAGAGCACTGGGTTCATATATCGACTACAGTACTGTAGTCTACACAAGCATTGGGTTCATATTGACCTACACACACAGTACCTGCCACCAGCTGCCGTAGCTGGCGTGGCCCTGCTACTTTTGGAAGCACTGGGTTAATGTGTGTGACTACAGTGGCCCTGCACAGAGCACTGGGTTCATGTGACACAGTGGCCCTGCACAGAGCACTGGGTTCATATTGACTACAGCGGCCCTGCACAGAGCACTGGGTTCATATTGACTACAGTGGCCCTGCACAGAGCA
>NW_027040409.1:257500-295069 GCF_034236695.1 Oncorhynchus nerka | reverse complement strand
CTTGAGACGATGTATTTAATGAAGTAAAAAATGAAGTTCTTCAGGAAAACATGTAACTCCACAACCTCAAAAGGAATTCCACAAGAACAAAGGTAATCCTCCAAGACAAAAAGGTAAATCCACAAGGTGGAAGGTATAGCACAAAAAGCCTCAAAAAATACTCAAAAACAAACAAACAAGAACAAAAAACAGAATTCCACAAGAGAGTCCACCGGGATCAACAAGAGTTCACAGAGTACTAGGGCTGGGTGCTAACATACAAACACAGAGCAAAGGACTGAGGAAAACAAAGGGTTTAAATACAATCAGGGGAAACGAGGCACAGGTGCAAATAATAATGGGGATCAAGGGAAAACAAAAGGTCAAAAGGCACAATGGGGGCATCTAGTGACCAAAAACCGGAACAACCCTGGCCAAATCCTGACAGAAGGGTTAGTAGATGAAGTGTCCCCTATGATTTGAAGGGTTAGTAGATGAAGTGTCCCCTATGATTTGAAGGGTTAGTAGATGACATGTCCCCTATGATTTGAAGGGTTAGTAGATGAAGTGTCCCCTATGATTTGAAGGTTTAGTAGATGAAGCGTCCCCTATGATTTGAAGGGTAAGTAGATGACATGTCCCCTATGATTTGAAGGGTTAGTTGATGACTTGTCTTCAAAGAGTTAAAAAGTCTAAACTATTCTCTCTAAGGATTCTGGGAAAAGAAGGAACTTGGCGTTCGCAGCCTTGCTGGTCAGGGGAATAGGGTCCTGGTCACTAGTAGTGCACTATACAGTATATAGGGAATAGGGTGGGCCCTGGTCACTAGTAGTGCACTATATAGTATATAGGGAATAGGGTGGGTCCTGGTCACTAGTAGTGCACTATACAGTACATAGGGAATAGGGTCCTGGTCACTAGTAGTGCACTATACAGTATATAGGGAATAGGGCCCTGGTCACTAGTAGTGCACTATACAGTACATAGGGAATAGGGTGGGCCCTGGTCACTAGTAGTGCACTATACAGTATATAGGGAATAGGGCCCTGGTCACTAGTAGTGCACTATACAGTATATAGGGAATAGGGTGGGTCCTGGTCACTAGTAGTGCACTATACAGTATATAGGGAATAGGGTCCTGGTCACTAGTAGTGCACTATACAGTACATAGGGAATAGGGTCCTGGTCACTAGTAGTGCACTATACAGTATATAGGGAATAGGGTGGGTCCTGGTCACTAGTAGTGCACTATACAGTATATAGGGAATAGGGCCCTGGTCACTAGTAGTGCACTATACAGTATATAGGGAATAGGGTCCTGGTCACTAGTAGTGCACTATACAGTATATAGGGAATAGGGTGGGTCCTGGTCACTAGTAGTACACTATACAGTACATAGGGAATAGGGTCCTGGTCACTAGTAGTGCACTATACAGTATATAGGGAATAGGGTGGGTCCTGGTCACTAGTAGTACACTATACAGTATATAGGGAATAGGGTCCTGGTCACTAGTAGTGCACTATACAGTATATAGGGAATAGGGCCCTGGTCACTAGTAGTGCACTATACAGTATATAGGGAATAGGGCCCTGGTCACTAGTAGTGCACTATACAGTATATAGGGAATAGGGTCCTGGTCACTAGTAGTGCACTATACAGTATATAGGGTGGGTCCTGGTCACTAGTAGTGCACTATACAGTATATAGGGAATAGGGTCCTGGTCACTAGTAGTGCACTATACAGTATATAGGGAATAGGGTCCTGGTCACTAGTAGTGCACTATACAGTATATAGGGAATAGGGTCCTGGTCACTAGTAGTGCACTATACAGTATATAGGGAATAGGGTGGGTCCTGGTCACTAGTAGTACACTATACAGTATATAGGGAATAGGGTCCTGGTCACTAGTAGTGCACTATACAGTATATAGGGAATAGGGTGGGTCCTGGTCACTAGTAGTGCACTATACAGTATATAGGGAATAGGGTCCTGGTCACTAGTAGTGCACTATACAGTATATAGGGTGGGTCCTGGTCACTAGTAGTGCACTATACAGTACATAGGGAATAGGGTCCTGGTCACTAGTAGTGCACTATACAGTATATAGGGAATAGGGTGGGCCCTGGTCACTAGTAGTGCACTATACAGTACATAGGGAATAGGGTCCTGGTCACTAGTAGTGCACTATACAGTATATAGGGAATAGGGTGGGTCCTGGTCACTAGTAGTGCACTATACAGTATATAGGGAATAGGGTCCTGGTCACTAGTAGTGCACTATACAGTATATAGGGAATAGGGTCCTGGTCACTAGTAGTACACTATACAGTATATAGGGAATAGGGTCCTGGTCACTAGTAGTGCACTATACAGTATATAGGGAATAGGGTCCTGGTCACTAGTAGTACACTATACAGTATATAGGGAATAGGGCCCTGGTCACTAGTAGTACACTATACAGTACATAGGGAATAGGGTCCTGGTCACTAGTAGTACACTATACAGTATATAGGGAATAGGATGGGTCCTGGTCACTAGTAGTGCACTATAGAGTATATAGGGAATAGGGTGGGTCCTGGTCACTAGTAGTACACTATACAGTATATAGGGAATAGGGTGGGTCCTGGTCACTAGTAGTGCACTATACAGTACATAGGGAATAGGGTCCTGGTCACTAGTAGTGCACTATACAGTATATAGGGAATAGGGTGGGTCCTGGTCACTAGTAGTGCACTATACAGTATATAGGGAATAGGGCCCTGGTCACTAGTAGTGCACTATACAGTATATAGGGAATAGGGTCCTGGTCACTAGTAGTGCACTATACAGTATATAGGGAATAGGGTCCTGGTCACTAGTAGTGCACTATACAGTATATAGGGAATAGGGTCCTGGTCACTAGTAGTGCACTATACAGTATATAGGGTGGGTCCTGGTCACTAGTAGTGCACTATACAGTATATAGGGAATAGGGTGGGTCCTGGTCACTAGTAGTGCACTATACAGTATATAGGGAATAGGGTGGGCCCTGGTCACTAGTAGTGCACTATACAGTATATAGGGTGGGTCCTGGTCACTAGTAGTACACTATACAGTATATAGGGAATAGGGTCCTGGTCACTAGTAGTGCACTATACAGTATATAGGGAATAGGGTCCTGGTCACTAGTAGTGCACTATACAGTATATAGGGAATAGGGTGGGTCCTGGTCACTAGTAGTGCACTATACAGGGAATAGGGCCCTGGTCACTAGTAGTACACTATACAGTATATAGGGAATAGGGCCCTGGTCACTAGTAGTACACTATAGAGTATATAGGGAATAGGGTGGGTCCTGGTCACTAGTAGTGCACTATACAGTATATAGGGAATAGGGTGGGTCCTGGTCACTAGTAGTGCACTATACAGTATATAGGGAATAGGGTCCTGGTCACTAGTAGTGCAATATACAGTATATAGGGAATAGGGTCCTGGTCACTAGTAGTGCACTATACAGTATATAGGGAATAGGGTGGGTCCTGGTCACTAGTAGTGCACTATAGAGTATATAGGGAATAGGGTCCTGGTCACTAGTAGTGCACTATACAGTATATAGGGAATAGGGCCCTGGTCACTAGTAGTGCACTATACAGTATATAGGGAATAGGGTCCTGGTCACTAGTAATGCACTATACAGTATATAGGGAATAGGGTCCTGGTCACTAGTAGTGCACTATACAGTATATAGGGAATAGGGTGGGTCCTGGTCACTAGTAGTACACTATACAGTATATAGGGAATAGGGTGGGTCCTGGTCACTAGTAGTGCACTATACAGTATATAGGGAATAGGGCCCTGGTCACTAGTAGTACACTATATAGTATATAGGGAATAGGGTCCTGGTCACTAGTAGTGCACTATACAGTATATAGGGAATAGGGTCCTGGTCACTAGTAGTGCACTATAGAGTATATAGGGAATAGGGTGGGTCCTGGTCACTAGTAGTGCACTATACAGTATATAGGGAATAGGGTCCTGGTCACTAGTAGTGCACTATACAGTATATAGGGAATAGGGTGGGTCCTGGTCACTAGTAGTGCACTATATAGTATATAGGGAATAGGGTGGGTCCTGGTCACTAGTAGTGCACTATACAGTATATAGGAATAGGGTCCTGGTCACTAGTAGTACACTATACAGTATATAGGGAATAGGGTGGGTCCTGGTCACTAGTAGTGCACTATACAGTATATAGGGAATAGGGTGGGTCCTGGTCACTAGTAGTGCACTATACAGTATATAGGGAATAGGGTCCTGGTCACTAGTAGTGCACTATACAGTATATAGGGAATAGGGTCCTGGTCACTAGTAGTGCACTATACAGTATATAGGGAATAGGGTCCTGGTCACTAGTAGTGCACTATACAGTATATAGGGAATAGGGTCCTGGTCACTAGTAGTGCACTATACAGTACATAGGGAATAGGGTGGGTCCTGGTCACTAGTAGTGCACTATACAGTATATAGGGAATAGGGTGGGTCCTGGTCACTAGTAGTGCACTATACAGTATATAGGGAATAGGGTCCTGGTCACTAGTAGTGCACTATACAGTATATAGGGAATAGGGTCCTGGTCACTAGTAGTGCACTATACAGTATATAGGGAATAGGGTCCTGTTCACTAGTAGTGCACTATACAGTATATAGGGAATAGGGTCCTGGTCACTAGTAGTGCACTATACAGTATATAAGGAATAGGGTGGGTCCTGGTCACTAGTAGTGCACTATATAGTATATAGGGAATAGGGTGGGTCCTGGTCACTAGTAGTGCACTATACAGTATATAGGGAATAGGGTCCTGGTCACTAGTAGTACACTATACAGTATATAGGGAATAGGGTGGGTCCTGGTCACTAGTAGTGCACTATACAGTATATAGGGAATAGGGTGGGCCCTGGTCACTAGTAGTGCACTATACAGTATATAGGGTGGGTCCTGGTCACTAGTAGTACACTATACAGTATATAGGGAATAGGGTCCTGGTCACTAGTAGTGCACTATACAGTATATAGGGAATAGGGTCCTGGTCACTAGTAGTGCACTATACAGTATATAGGGAATAGGGTGGGTCCTGGTCACTAGTAGTGCACTATACAGGGAATAGGGCCCTGGTCACTAGTAGTACACTATACAGTATATAGGGAATAGGGCCCTGGTCACTAGTAGTACACTATAGAGTATATAGGGAATAGGGTGGGTCCTGGTCACTAGTAGTGCACTATACAGTATATAGGGAATAGGGTGGGTCCTGGTCACTAGTAGTGCACTATACAGTATATAGGGAATAGGGTCCTGGTCACTAGTAGTGCAATATACAGTATATAGGGAATAGGGTCCTGGTCACTAGTAGTGCACTATACAGTATATAGGGAATAGGGTGGGTCCTGGTCACTAGTAGTGCACTATAGAGTATATAGGGAATAGGGTCCTGGTCACTAGTAGTGCACTATACAGTATATAGGGAATAGGGCCCTGGTCACTAGTAGTGCACTATACAGTATATAGGGAATAGGGTCCTGGTCACTAGTAGTGCACTATACAGTATATAGGGAATAGGGTCCTGGTCACTAGTAGTGCACTATACAGTATATAGGGAATAGGGTGGGTCCTGGTCACTAGTAGTACACTATACAGTATATAGGGAATAGGGTGGGTCCTGGTCACTAGTAGTGCACTATACAGTATATAGGGAATAGGGTGGGTCCTGGTCACTAGTAGTGCACTATAGAGTATATAGGGAATAGGGTCCTGGTCACTAGTAGTGCACTATACAGTATATAGGGAATAGGGCCCTGGTCACTAGTAGTGCACTATACAGTATATAGGGAATAGGGTCCTGGTCACTAGTAATGCACTATACAGTATATAGGGAATAGGGTCCTGGTCACTAGTAGTGCACTATACAGTATATAGGGAATAGGGTGGGTCCTGGTCACTAGTAGTACACTATACAGTATATAGGGAATAGGGTGGGTCCTGGTCACTAGTAGTGCACTATACAGTATATAGGGAATAGGGCCCTGGTCACTAGTAGTACACTATATAGTATATAGGGAATAGGGTCCTGGTCACTAGTAGTGCACTATACAGTATATAGGGAATAGGGTCCTGGTCACTAGTAGTGCACTATAGAGTATATAGGGAATAGGGTGGGTCCTGGTCACTAGTAGTGCACTATACAGTATATAGGGAATAGGGTCCTGGTCACTAGTAGTGCACTATACAGTATATAGGGAATAGGGTGGGTCCTGGTCACTAGTAGTGCACTATATAGTATATAGGGAATAGGGTGGGTCCTGGTCACTAGTAGTGCACTATACAGTATATAGGGAATAGGGTCCTGGTCACTAGTAGTACACTATACAGTATATAGGGAATAGGGTGGGTCCTGGTCACTAGTAGTGCACTATACAGTATATAGGGAATAGGGTGGGTCCTGGTCACTAGTAGTGCACTATACAGTATATAGGGAATAGGGTCCTGGTCACTAGTAGTGCACTATACAGTATATAGGGAATAGGGTCCTGGTCACTAGTAGTGCACTATACAGTATATAGGGAATAGGGTCCTGGTCACTAGTAGTGCACTATACAGTATATAGGGAATAGGGTCCTGGTCACTAGTAGTGCACTATACAGTACATAGGGAATAGGGTGGGTCCTGGTCACTAGTAGTGCACTATACAGTATATAGGGAATAGGGTGGGTCCTGGTCACTAGTAGTGCACTATACAGTATATAGGGAATAGGGTCCTGGTCACTAGTAGTGCACTATACAGTATATAGGGAATAGGGTCCTGGTCACTAGTAGTGCACTATACAGTATATAGGGAATAGGGTCCTGGTCACTAGTAGTGCACTATACAGTATATAGGGAATAGGGTCCTGGTCACTAGTAGTGCACTATACAGTATATAAGGAATAGGGTGGGTCCTGGTCACTAGTAGTGCACTATATAGTATATAGGGAATAGGGTGGGTCCTGGTCACTAGTAGTGCACTATACAGTATATAGGGAATAGGGTCCTGGTCACTAGTAGTACACTATACAGTATATAGGGAATAGGGTGGGTCCTGGTCACTAGTAGTGCACTATACAGTATATAGGGAATAGGGTGGGTCCTGGTCACTAGTAGTGCACTATACAGTATATAGGGAATAGGGTCCTGGTCACTAGTAGTGCACTATACAGTATATAGGGAATAGGGTCCTGGTCACTAGTAGTGCACTATACAGTATATAGGGAATAGGGTCCTGGTCACTAGTAGTGCACTATACAGTACATAGGGAATAGGGTGGGTCCTGGTCACTAGTAGTGCACTATACAGTATATAGGGAATAGGGTGGGTCCTGGTCACTAGTAGTGCACTATACAGTATATAGGGAATAGGGTCCTGGTCACTAGTAGTGCACTATACAGTATATAGGGAATAGGGTCCTGGTCACTAGTAGTGCACTATACAGTATATAGGGAATAGGGTCCTGGTCACTAGTAGTGCACTATACAGTATATAGGGAATAGGGTCCTGGTCACTAGTAGTGCACTATACAGTATATAGGGAATAGGGTGGGTCCTGGTCACTAGTAGTGCACTATACAGTATATAGGGAATAGGGTCCTGGTCACTAGTAGTACACTATACAGTATATAGGGAATAGGGTGGGCCCTGGTCACTAGTAGTGCACTATAGAGTATATAGGGAATAGGGTGGGTCCTGGTCACTAGTAGTGCACTATACAGTATATAGGGAATAGGGTCCTGGTCACTAGTAGTGCACTATAGAGTATATAGGGAATAGGGTGGGCCTGGTCACTAGTAGTGCACTATAGAGTATATAGGGAATAGGGTGGGTCCTGGTCACTAGTAGTGCACTATACAGTATATAGGGTGGGTCCTGGTCACTAGTAGTGCACTATACAGTACATAGGGAATAGGGTCCTGGTCACTAGTAGTGCACTATACAGTATATAGGGAATAGGGTGGGCCCTGGTCACTAGTAGTGCACTATACAGTATATAGGGAATAGGGTCCTGGTCACTAGTAGTGCACTATACAGTATATAGGGAATAGGGTGGGTCCTGGTCACTAGTAGTGCACTATACAGTATATATGGAATAGGGTGGGCCCTGGTCACTAGTAGTGCACTATAGAGTATATAGGGAATAGGGTGGGTCCTGGTCACTAGTAGTGCACTATACAGTATATAGGGAATAGGGCCCTGGTCACTAGTAGTGCACTATAGAGTATATAGGGAATAGGGTGGGTCCTGGTCACTAGTAGTGCACTATAGAGTATATAGGGAATAGGGTGGGTCCTGGTCACTAGTAGTGCACTATACAGTATATATGGAATAGGGTGGGCCCTGGTCACTAGTAGTGCACTATAGAGTATATAGGGAATAGGGTCCTGGTCACTACTAGTGCACTATATAGGGAATAGGGTGGGTCCTGGTCACTAGTAGTGCACTATACAGTATATATGGAATAGGGTGGGCCCTGGTCACTAGTAGTGCACTATAGAGTATATAGGGAATAGGGTGGGTCCTGGTCACTAGTAGTGCACTATACAGTATATAGGGAATAGGGCCCTGGTCACTAGTAGTGCACTATAGAGTATATAGGGAATAGGGTGGGTCCTGGTCACTAGTAGTGCACTATAGAGTATATAGGGAATAGGGTGGGTCCTGGTCACTAGTAGTGCACTATACAGTATATATGGAATAGGGTGGGCCCTGGTCACTAGTAGTGCACTATAGAGTATATAGGGAATAGGGTGGGCCCTGGTCACTAGTAGTGCACTATACAGTATATAGGGAATAGGGTGGGCCCTGGTCAATAGCCATCACTATATAGTGATTAGGGTGCCATTTGGGACTCATACTTTGTCCTTCGTTTGATGCCCAGACCTGTTTGGACCTAGCTGTAATTTGCACATTAGTGAGACAGGGAGTCTCTCAGTGCAGCGTCCAGACATGCTCAGACAGGGTCTGTTTGTCTGTGTGTGTGTGTGTGTGTGTGTGTGTGTGTGTGTGTGTGTGTGTGTGTGTGTGTGTGTGTGTGTGTGTGTGTGTGTGTGTGTGTGAACGCTCAGAGATAGAGTTCTTCCCTCTGTCACAGCTCATCACATCAACGCCTGAGCTGCAATAGCCATTAACATCACACACACACTCACACACACACACACACACACACACACACACACACGCACACACGCAGACACACACACACACACACACACACACACACACACACACAGCCCCATCCATCTTCAGTACCACAGTCTGACAGCACTAAGTTTCACCTTGACTGCGTCCACACACAAAAACGGTTCCAAAGGGGTTCTTTGGCTGTCCCCACAGGAGAACACTTTTTGGTACCAGGTAGAACCCTTTTAGGTTTGATGTAGAACCCTCCATGAAAAGGGTTCTACCTGGAACACAAAAGGGTTCTACATGGAACACAAAAGGGTTCTACATGGAACACAAAAGGGTTCTACCTGGAACACAAATGGGTTCTACATGGAACACAAATGGGTTCTACCTGGAACACAAAAGGGTTCTACAAGGAACCAAAAAGGGTTCTTAGAAGTGTTCTCCTATGGAGCGAGTAGGGAGTAAATATCGTCTGTCCTCGGTTCCAACACTCACTACTGAGTTCCAAACTGCCTCTGGAATCAACGTCAGCACAAGATGTGTTCATCAAGAGCATCATGAAATGGGTTTCCATGGCCGTGCAGCCGCACACAAGCCTAAGATCACTATGTGCAATGCCAAGCGTCGGCTGGAGTGGTGTAAAGCTCGCCGCCATTGGACTCTGGAACAGTGGAAATGCGTTCTCTGGAGTGATGAATCACGTTTCACCATCTGGCAGTCTGATGGACTAATCTGGGTTTATGGATGCCAGGAGAACACTACCTGCCCCAATGCAAAGTTTGGTAGGGGATGATAATGGTCAAGGGCTGTTTTTCACAGTTCGGGCCCCTTAGTTCCAGTGAAGGGAAAACTTAACTCTACAGCATACAATTACATTTTAGACGATTCTGTGCTTCCAACTTTGTGGCAACAGTTTGGGCAAGGCTCTTTCCTGTTCCAGCAGGACAATGCCCCTGTGCACAAAGCAAGGCTCTTTCCTGTTCCAGCAGGACAATGCCCCTGTGCACAAAGCAAGGTTCTTTCCTGTTCCAGCAGGACAATGCCCTGTGCACAAAGCAAGGCTCTTTCCTGTTCCAGCAGGACAATGCCCCGTGCACAAAGCAAGGTTCATATAGAATGGATTGTCGAGATCGGTGTGGAAGAACTTGACTGGCCTGCACAGAGCCCTGACCCCAACCCTATAGAACACGTTTGGGACGACTTGGAACCCCGACTGCGAGTCAGGCCTAATCGCCCAACATCAGTACCCGACCTCACTAATGCTCTTGTGGCTGAATGGAAGCAAGTCTCCCTGCAGCAATGTTCCAACATCTAGTGGAAAGCCTTCCCAGAAGAGTGGAGGCTGTTATAGCAGCAATGTTCCAACATCTAGTGGAAAGCCTTCCCAGAAGAGTGGAGGCTGTTATAGCAGCAATGTGCCAACATCTAGTGGAAAGCCTTCCCAGAAGAGTGGAGGCTGTTATAGCAGCAATGTTCCAACATCTAGTGGAAATCCTTCCCAGAAGAGTGGAGGCTGTTATAGCAGCAATGTTCCAACATCTAGTGGAAAGCCTTCCCAGAAGAGTGGAGGCTGTTATAGCAGCAATGTTCCAACATCTAGTGGAAAGCCTTCCCAGAAGAGTGGAGGCTGTTATAGCAGCAATGTTCCAACATTTAGTGGAAAGCCTTCCCAGAAGAGTGTAGTGTATGTGGTCATTGTGGGGGACGACGTCAGCTATTTACTAACTAATGAAGCCCGTGAATGATGTGATAAACTCCTCAATGTTTTCGGATGAATCCCGGGGAACATTCCAGTCTGTGCTAGCGAATCCCGGAGAATATTCCAGTCTGTGCTAGCGAATCCCGGAGAATATTCCAGTCTGTGCTAGCGAATCCCGGAGAATATTCCAGTCTGTGCTAGTGAATCCCGGGGAACATTCCAGTCTGTGCTAGCGAATCCTGGGGAACATTCCAGTCTGTGCTAGCGAATCCCAGAGAATATTCCAGTCTGTGCTAGCGAATCCCGGAGAATATTCCAGTCTGTGCTAGCGAATCCCGGAGAATATTCCAGTCTGTGCTAGCGAATCCCGGACAATATTCCAGTCTGTGCTAGCGAATCCCGGAGAATATTCCAGTCTGTGCTAGCGAATCCCGGAGAATATTCCAGTCTGTGCTAGCGAATCCCGGAGAATATTCCAGTCTGTGCTAGCGAATCCCGGAGAATATTCCAGTCTGTGCTAGCGAATCCCGGACAATATTCCAGTCTGTGCTAGCGAATCCCGGAGAATATTCCAGTCTGTGCTAGCGAATCCCGGAGAATATTCCAGTCTGTGCTAGCGAATCCCGGAGAATATTCCAGTCTGTGCTAGCGAATCCCGGAGAATATTCCAGTCTGTGCTAGCGAATCCCGGAGAATATTCCAGTCTGTGCTAGCGAAGCAGGAAGCAGCCTCGTAGCGTCCAGTTCGTCGGACCTCATCCGTAACAGAGCTCTTGTACTTCCTGTTTCAGTAAGCAGGAGGATCGAGACATGGTCTGATTTTCCGAAGGGAGAGTGAGGGAGGGGCTTGTATGCGTTTCTGTGGGTAGAGTAAAATTGGTCCAGAGTGTTAGCGCCTCTTGAGGCATTTCAGTCTCCCTGTGATGAAGTCTCCTCCCACTAGAAACACTGCCTCTGGGTGTGTGTTGTCTTGTTTGTTTACGGCCCTGTATAGCTCGTTGAGTGCCTGCTTAGTGCCATTCTCCTTTGTGGTAGAATGTAGACAGCAGTGATGACTACAGATTAAATCTCTCTTGGTTGATAAAAGGCTGTTTAACATGAGGTATTCTAGTTCAGGTGAGCAGAAGCACAGGATTTCCTTCACCCTGTGAAGCCTTTCACCATGTCCTTCACCCTGTGAAGCCTTTCACCACTTAACAGATCACCCTGTGAATCCTTTCACCATGTCCTTCACCCTGTGAAGCATTTCACCATGTCCTTCACACTGTGAGGCCCTTTCACCATGTCCTTCACCCTGTGAAGCCCTTTCACCATGTCCTTCACCATGTGAAGCCTTTCACCATGTCCTTCACCCTGTGAAGACCTTTCACCATGTCCTTCACCCTGTGAAGCCCTTTCACCATGTCCTTCACCCTGTGAAGCCTTTCACCACTTAACAGATCACCCTGTGAATCCTTTCACCATGTCCTTCACCCTGTGAAGCCTTTCACCATGTCCTTCACCCTGTGAAGCCTTTCACCATGTCCTTCACCCTGTGAAGCCTTTCACCATGTCCTTCACCCTGTGAAGCCTTTCACCATGTCCTTCACCCTGTGAAGCCTTTCACCATGTCCTTCACCCTGTGAAGCCCTTTCACCATGTCCTTCACACTGTGAAGCCCTTTCACCATGTCTTTCACCATGTGAAGCCTTTCACCATGTCCTTCACCCTGTGAAGCCCTTTCACCATGTCCTTCACCCTGTGAAGCCTTTCACCATGTCCTTCACCCTGTGAAGCCTTTCACCATGTCCTTCACCCTGTGAAGCCTTTCACCATGTCCTTCACCCTGTGAAGCCTTTCACCATGTCCTTCACCCTGTGAAGCCCTTTCACCATGTCCTTCACACTGTGAAGCCCTTTCACCATGTCTTTCACCATGTGAAGCCTTTCACCATGTCCTTCACCCTGTGAAGCCTTTCACCATGTCCTTCACCCTGTGAAGCCCTTTCACCATGTCCTTCACCCTGTGAAGCCTTTCACCATGTCCTTCACCCTGTGAAGCCTTTCACCATGTCCTTCACCCTGTGAAGCCTTTCACCATGTCCTTCACCCTGTGAAGCCTTTCGCCATGTCCTTCACCCTGTGAAGCCTTTCGCCATGTCCTTCACCCTGTGAAGCCTTTCACCATGTCCTTCACACTGTGAGGCCCTTTCACCATGTCCTTCACCCTGTGAAGCCCTTTCACCATGTCCTTCACCCTGTGAAGCCTTTCACCATGTCCTTCACCCTGTGAAGGCCTTTCACCATGTCCTTCACCCTGTGAAGCCCTTTCACCATGTCCTTCACCCTGTGAAGCCCTTTCACCATGTCCTTCACCCTGTGAAGACTTTCACCATGTCCTTCACCCTGTGAAGACTTTCACCATGTCCTTCACCCTGTGAAGCCTTTCACCATGTCCTTCACCCTGTGAAGCCTTTCACCATGTCCTTCACCCTGTGAAGCCTTTCACCATGTCCTTCACCCTGTGAAGCCCTTTCACCATGTCCTTCACCCTGTGAAGCCTTTCACCATGTCCTTCACCCTGTGAAGCAGCGCACTGGTTGTTGTTTACAAAGAGGCATACCCCCTTAACAGATCACACTGTGAATCCTTTCACCACTTAACAGATCACACTGTGAATCCTTTCACCACTTAACAGATCACACTGTGAATCCTTTCACCACTTTATAACAGATCACACTGTGAATCCTTTCACCACTTAACAGATCACACTGTGAATCCTTTCACCACTTAACAGATCACACTGTGAATCCTTCCACCACTTAACAGATCACACTGTGAAGCCTTTCACCATGTCCTTCACCCTGTGAAGCCTTCCACTACTTAACAGATCACACTGTGAACCCTTTCACTACTTAACAGATCACACTGTGAATCCTTTCACCACTTAACAGAACACACTGTGAATCCTTCCACCACTTAACAGATCACACTGTGAAGCCTTCCACCACTTAACAGATCACATTGTGAATCCTTTCACCACTTAACAGATCACACTTTGAATTCTTTCACCACTTTGCAATTTCACGAACGTTTCATTTGACAGCTCAGAGAGGCCAGAGATGAGGAAGAAGCGGAGAGAGGAGAGAGGGGTGCAGGGGTATATAAAATAAGATAAGGGGGACAGAGAAAAAGGGAGCAAGAAATAGGTGAAAAGAGAGAGAGAAAGAGACAGAGAGAGAGAGAGAAAGAGAGCGACAGAGAGGGAGAGAGGGAGAGACAGAGAGAGAGAAATAAAGCGACAGAGGGAGAGAGAGAAAAAGAGACAGAGAGGAGAGAGGGAGAGAAAGAGAGAGAAAGAGACAGAGAGAAGGCCTTTGCTCACTCTGCCCAGCCCCTCCCTCCTCTTCACCTCCCCTCTGCCCAGCCCCTCCCTCCTCTTCATCTCCCCTCTGCCCAGCCCCTCCCTCCTAATCTACTCTCCTCTCCTCCCCTCTCCTCCCCTCCCCCCCCCCTTCTCCTCTCCTCTCCTCTCCTCTCCTCCTTTTCACTCTCTCTCTCCCTCCCACTCTCCCCACCTCTCCTCTCCCCCTCCTCTCCTTCTACCACTTCCTCTCCTCACACTCTCCCCAACTCTCCCCCTCCTCTCCTTCTACCACCCTGTCCTCTCTCCCTCTCCCCAACCCCTCCTCTCCTTCTACCACCCTGTACTCTCTCCCTCTCCCCACCTCCTCCCCACCTCCTCCTCTCCTTCTACCACCCTGTCCTCTGTCCCTCTCCTCTCCCCTCCTCTCCTTCCACCACCCCTGTCCTCTCTCCCTCTCCCCACCTCCTCCTCTCCTTCCACCCCCCTGTCCTCTCTCCCTCTCCCCACCTCCTCCTCTCCTTCCACCACCCCCTGTCCTTTCTCCTCTCCTCTCCCCTCCTCTCCTCCTACCACCCTGTCCTCTCTCCCGCTCCCCTCCTCTCCTTCCACCACCCCCTGTCCTCTCCCACTCTCCCTCAGGATCAAATATGTTGTTACCTACCCTTATCCCCTGGGGGTGGGGCGGCCCGTCAGGAAGTCCAGGATCCAGTCACAGAGGGAGGTGTTTAGTCCCAGGGGTCATTATGATGTTGAACCCTGAGCCGTAGCTGTAGTTAATATCTTGTTATTTTATCATTTCGTATTATACTGAAACATTGTCCTCTGTTTGAAAGATTCTTTAATAAACCCTGTTTGATTGGTATGTATCAAATCTGGTGAAGACTTTCAACAATTTTATTATTTTATCGATTGTGAGTTTTGTTATTATTTCATTGTTATAATTGATAAATTGTTATAATTGATAAATTGTTATAATTGATAAATTGTTATAATGTTATAATTGATAAATTGTTATAATTGATAAATTGTTATAATTGAAAAACTGTTATAATTGATGAATTGTTATAATTGATAAATTGTTATAATTGATAAATTGTTATAATTAATAAATTGTTATAATTGATAAATTGTTATAATGTTATAATTGATAAACTGTTATAATTGATGAATTGTTATAATTGATAAATTGTTATAATTGATAAATTGTTAATAATTTATAAAACTTCTAATCAGCAGGGGACTCTGCAGGTGTTCCAGGTTTTTAAATATCACTGAAATAACTGCTTGTTACATGGAAGTAGGAAGTACTGAAATGAGTGACGTATGTTGTCATTTGTGTAAATAGTGGGGAGCTACTTTGTCCCAAAATGTTGAATTCTATGGGAACGACATCCATTCCTGGTGTGTTTCTGGGGAAAATATCCAGACAACTTGACTTGTACCACGTTTTGTGACGCTACAGCCTTGTTCTAAAAATGGAATCAATTGTATTTCTTCCTTATCAATCTACACACAATACCCCATATAGACAAAGTAAAACCAGGTTTTTATTTATTTTGGCAAATTTATGAAACATAAAATTAAAAAAATGCAATACCACAATTAGACAAGTATTCAGACCCTTTACTCAGTACTTTGTTGAAGCACCTTTGGCAGTGATTACAGCCTCGAGTCTTCTTGGGTATGACGCTACAAGCTTGGCACACCTGTATTTGGGGAGTTTCTCCCATTCTTCTCTGCAGATCCTCTCAAGCTCTGTCAGGTTGGATGGGGAGCATTGCTTCACAGCTATTCTCAGGTCTCTCCAGAGATGTTTGATGGGGTTCAAGTCTGGGCTCCGGATGGGCCACTGAAGGACATTCAAAGACTTGTCCCGAAGTCACTCCTGCATTGCCTTGGCTGTGTGTTTAGGGTCGTTGTCCTGTTGGAAGGTGAACCTTCGCCCCAGTCTGAGGTCCTGAGCGCTCTGGAGCAGGTTTTCATCAAGGATCTCTGTAATTTTCACCAATCGTCTTTCCCTAACAGACATCAAAACACCTGTTAATACGGTCCTCCTCCTAACAGACATCAACACACCTGTTAATAGGGTCCTCCTCCTAACAGACATCAACACACCTGTTAATAGGGTCCTCCTCGTAACAGACATCAACACACCTGTTAATAGGGTCCTCCTCCTAACAGACATCAACACACCTGTTAATAGGGTCCTCCTCCTAACAGACATCAACACACCTGTTAATAGGGTCCTCCTCCTAACAGACATCAACACACCTGTTAATAGGGTCCTCCTCCTAACAGACATCAACACACCTGTTAATAGGGTCCTCCTCCTAACAGACATCAACACACCTGTTAATACGGTCCTCCTCCTAACAGACATCAACACACCTGTTAATAGGGTCCTCCTCCTAACAGACATCAACACACCTGTTAATAGGGTCCTCCTCCTAACAGACATCAACACACCTGTTAATAGGGTCCTCCTCCTAACAGACATCAACACACCTGTTAATAGGGTCCTCCTCCTAACAGACATCAACACACCTGTTAATAGGGTCCTCCTCCTAACAGACATCAACACACCTGTTAATAGGGTCCTCCTCCTAACAGACATCAACACACCTGTTAATAGGGTCCTCCTCCTAACAGACATCAACACACCTGTTAATAGGGTCCTCCTCCTAACAGACATCAACACACCTGTTAATACGGTCCTCCTCCTAACAGACATCAACACACCTGTTAATAGGGTCCTCCTCCTAACAGACATCAACACACCTGTTAATACGGTCCTCCTCCTAGATCCAGTTGAATGGTGATGATTGACAGTTCAGTTGTCCTGTAATGGGGCGGGTCATTCTAGGTTTCCTTTTCATTTTACGGGACAATAGATCCAGTTGAATGGTGATGATTGACAGTTCAGTTGTCCTGTAATGGGGCGGGTCATTCTAGGTTTCCTTTTCATTTTACGGGACAATAGATCCAGTTGAATGGTGATGATTGACAGTTCAGTTGTCCTGTAATGGGGCGGGTCATTCTAGGTTTCCTTTTCATTTTACAGGACAATAGATCCAGTTGAATGGTGATGATTGACAGGTCAGTTGTCCTGTAATGGGGCGGGTCATTCTAGGTTTCCTTTTCATTTTACGGGACAATAGATCCAGTTGAATGGTGATGATTGACAGTTCAGTTGTCCTGTAATGGGGCGGGTCATTCTAGGTTTCCTTTTCATTTTACGGGACAATAGATCCAGTTGAATGGTGATGATTGACAGGTCAGTTGTCGTGTAATGGGGCGGGTCATTCTAGGTTTCCTTTTCAAAAGTCGTAGATGAAAACAAGCTGCACGTTACGTTCCTATTGGCCTTCAGACAGACAATTCAGATGTTGGTTTCCAAGACGGCGTGAACGCCACGTCAAACATCTGGGCCCTCCCCTCTTCACTCTGTATCGTAGAGAAACCTCCAGGCCAATAAGGCGCCGTATGGACGGCGTGATGCAATTGTGGAGTCTCCGGAGAATCAAACTGAGCTCCGTACCTCAAAGCCGCAGCGCCGCCCCAGATTTTGTAACAACTCCGTATAGCTCCGCGTTGATGTGATTGGCTGAGGTGGGAGGGGGGGGGGACTCACTTCCTTGATTAACTTCCTTTACAACAGCTCAGTGGAGTGCAGGAAGTATGAATGCCCTGAATACGCTCCGCGTTGATGTGATTGGCTGAGGTGGGAGGGCAGGAAGTATGAATGCCCTGACTCCGCTCCGCGTTGATGTGATTGGCTGAGGTGGGAGGGCAGGAAGTATGAATGCCCTGACTCCGCTCCGCGTTGATGTGATTGGCTGAGGTGGGAGGGCAGGAAGTATGAATGCCCTGACTCCGCTCCGCGTTGATGTGATTGGCTGAGGTGGGAGGGCAGGAAGTATGAATGCCCTGACTCCGCTCCGCGTTGATGTGATTGGCTGAGGTGGGAGGGCAGGAAGTATGAATGCCCTGACTCTGCTCTGCGTTGATGTGATTGGCTGAGGTGGGAGGGGGGAAGTATGAATGCCCCGCCCCCCCTCCGCGTTGATGTGATTGGCTGAGGTGGGAGGGGGGAAGTATGAATGCCCCGCCCCCCCTCCGCGTTGATGTGATTGGCTGAGGTGGGAGGGGGGAAGTATGAATGCCCTGACTCCGCTCCGCGTTGATGTGATTGGCTGAGGTGGGAAGTATGAATGCCCTGACTTCTACAGAGGCCCTATCATAGTAAATGCTGCAGAGCAGATGATGGTGTGTGTGTGTGTGTGTGTGTGTGTGTGTGTGTGTGTGTGTGTGTGTGTGTGTGTGTGTGTGTGTGTGTGTGTGTGTGTTTGCTTGCTTTAGCCATGCCCGGAGTGCCAGGTGAGCAGGGTTTGTTATTTTGGGATGTTTCTATTGGTTACCTGATCCCAGGCAAGCTCATTCAAGAACAGCTTTTTGAAATGAGCTCAAATAGTATCTGGACCCGGATCTGCAGGCTCTGCCGGAGAGGAAGGTTTATTTCGGAGTGACTTCTGAATTCCTGGGAAATTGGAGTTGGAAGAGAATGTATTGAACTTCCTCCAGTCATCCAGCTGGCCCATGACTTGCTCCAGTCATCCAGCTGGCCCCTTAAAGCATAACCTCTTCCAATCATCCAGCTGGCCCATAACTTCATCCAGTCATCCAGCTGGCCCATAACTTCCCCCAGTCATCCAGCTGGCCCTTAAAGCATAACTTCCTCCAGTCATCCAGCTGGCCCATAACTTCCTCCAGTCATCCAGCTGGCCCATAACTTCATCCAATCATCCAGCTGGCCCTTAAAGCATAACCTCTTCCAATCATCCAGCTGGCCCATAACTTCCTCCAGTCATCCAGCTGGCCCATGACTTCCTCCAGTCATCCAGCTGCACCTTAAAGCATAACCTCTTCCAATCATCCAGCTGGCCCATAACTTCCTCCAGTCATCCAGCTGGCCCTTAAAGTATAACCTCTTCCAATCATCCAGCTGGCCCATAACTTCCTCCAGTCATCCAGCTGGCCCATGACTTCCTCCAGTCATCCAGCTGACCCATAACTTCCTCCAGTCATCCAGCTGGCCCATAACTTCCTACAGTCATCCAGCTGGCCCATAACTTCCTACAGTCATCCAGCTGGCCCATAACTTCCTCCAGTCATCCAGCTGGCCCATAACTTCCTACAGTCATCCAGCTGGCCCATAACTTCCTCCAGTCATCCAGCTGGCCCATAACTTCCTCCAGTCATCCAGCTGGCCCATAAGTTCCTCCAGTCATCCAGCTGGCCCATGACTTCCTCCAGTCATCCAACTGGCCCATAAGTTCCTCCTGTCATCCAGCTGGCCCATAACTTCTTCCAGTCATCCAGCTGGCCCATAACTTACTCCTGTTATCCAGCTGGCCCTTAAAGTTACAACTTTCAAGTCAAAACAAAATATGAAAATTAGAGGTAATTTTAATATGGGGATCCATTTTTCCATTTGTCCATTCAATATGTTCTATTAGGTCAAGATCCAACTGACTTCTTCTTTGTTATTTTCCAAAATGATATTTGAAAAAAATATGCAGAGATGTAAAACTATTTCTTTTTTTCTGTCTAGGTGGTTTGTCACAAAACCTACTCCAATTTCTTTGTGAGTGTCTCCTGCCCTCTGGTGTCGAGGAAGTGAATAACATGTTTAGTCCTCAGTCAGTAACTCATCTCAGAAACCCCAGACCTAGGAAAAGACAGTCAGGCAGACAGACAAAAACACAGACAGTAAAGGCAGACAGAATAAACAGACAAAAAGGCAGACAGTAAAGGCAGACAGAATAAACAGACAAAAACACAGACAGTCAGGCAGGCAGACAGACAGACAAAAACACAGACAGTAAGGCAGACAGAATAAACAGACAAAAACACAGACAGTAAAGGCAGACAGACAAAAACACAGACAGTAAGGCAGACAGACAAAAACACAGACAGTAAGGCAGATAGACAGGCAGACAGAAAAGACAGACAAAAACACAGACAGTAAGGCAGACAGAAAAAACTGTCAAAAAGGCAGACAGTCAGGTAGACAGACAAAAACACAGACAGTAAGGCAGACAGACAGGCAGACAGAAAAGACAGACACATACACAGACAGAAAAAACAGACAAAAAGGCAGACAGTCAGGCAGACAGAAAAGACAGACAAAAAGGCAGACAGAACAGACAGACAAAAGGGCAGACAGACAAAAAGGCAGACAGTCAGGCAGACAGAACAGACAGACAAAAGGGCAGACAGAAAAAACAGACAAAAAGGCAGACAGTCAGGCAGACAGAACAGACAGACAAAAGGGCAGACAGTCAGGCAAAAAGGCAGACACAAGACAGACATTACAGACAGACAGACATTACAGACAGACAGACTGACAGACTTCCCAGTCTCTAAGGGAAATGGGAAGGTGTAAATACCTAGTCAGTTGTACAACTGAAATGTGTCTTCTGCATTTAACCCAACCCCTCTGAATCAGAGAGGTGCGGTGGGGTGAGGGGGGGGGGCTGCCTTAATCAACATCCACCCATGTCAGAACATTGTTAATCTAGGGAGAGTTTTTGACCTTGTCAGCTCGGGGATTTGAGCCAGGAACCTTTCGGTTACTGTCCCAACGGGAAACAGGGAGATAAGTTGTTCATTGGTACGTATTATCAGGCCCAGTTAGCTTCCAATCATTAGAAACATTTGATTTGAACAGTTTGTAGTGTTCCCCAATGTTGTGTAGTGTTCCCTAATGCTGTGTAGTGTTCCCTAATGCTGTGTAGTGTTCCCTAATGCTGTGTAGTGTTCCCTAATGCTGTGTAGTGTTCCCTAATGCTGTGTAGTGTTTCCTAATGCTGTGTAGTGTTCCCTAATGCTGTGTAGTGTTCCCTAATGCTGTGTAGTGTTCCCTAATGCTGTGTAGTGTTCCCTAATGCTGTGTAGTGTTCCCTAATGCTGTGTAGTGTTCCCTAATGCTGTGTAGTGTTTGCTGTGTAGTGTTCCCTAATGCTGTGTAGTGTTCCCTAATGCTGTGTAGTGTTCCCTAATGCTGTGTAGTGTTCCCTAATGCTGTGTAGTGTTCCCTAATGCTGTGTAGTGTTCCCTAATGCTGTGTAGTGTCCCCTAATGTTGTGTAGTGTTCCCTAATGCTGTGTAGTGTTTCCTAATGCTGTGTAGTGTTCCCTAATGCTGTGTAGTGTTCCCTAATGCTGTGTAGTGTTCCCTAATGCTGTGTAGTGTTCCCTAATGTTGTGTAGTGTTCCCTAATGCTGTGTAGTGTTCCCTAATGCTGTGTAGTGTTCCCTAATGCTGTGTAGTGTTCCCTAATGCTGTGTAGTGTTCCCTAATGCTGTGTAGTGTTCCCTAATGCTGTGTAGTGTTCCCTAATGCTGTGTAGTGTTCCCTAATGCTGTGTAGTGTTCCCTAATGCTGTGTAGTGTTTCCCTAATGCTGTGTAGTGTTCCCTAATGCTGTGTAGTGTTCCCTAATGCTGTGTAGTGTTCCCTAATGCTGTGTAGTGTTCCCTAATGCTGTGTAGTGTTCCCTAATGTTGTGTAGTGTTTCCTAATGCTGTGTAGTGTTCCCTAATGCTGTGTAGTGTTCCCTAATGCTGTGTAGTGTTCCCTAATGCTGTGTAGTGTTCCCTAATGCTGTGTAGTGTTCCCTAATGCTGTGTAGTGTTCCCTAATGCTGTGTAGTGTTCCCTAATGCTGTGTAGTGTTCCCTAATGCTGTGTAGTGTTCCCTAATGCTGTGTAGTGTTCCCTAATGTTGTGTAGTGTTCCCTAATGCTGTGTAGTGTTCCCTAATGTTGAAAAGAGGAAGACAGTATCCTACCATGTTGGCACGTTCAACAAAATGTTTCTTCATTAAACAGAGTAGTGCACCATAACTAGTCCATCCCATTTCCCTTAGAGACTGGGAAGTCTGTCTGTCTGTCTGTCTGTCTGTCTGTCTGTCTGTCTGTCTGTCTGTCTGTCTGTCTGTCTGTCTGTCTGTCTGTCTGTCTGTCTGTCTGTCTGTCTGTCTGTCTGTCTGTCTGTCTGTAATGTCTGTCTGTAATGTCTGTCTGTCTGTCTGTCTGTCTGTCTGTCTGTCTGTCTGTCTGTCTGTCTGTCTGTCTGTCTGTCTGTAATGTCTGTCTGTAATGTCTGTCTGTCTGTCTGTCTGTCTGTCTGTCTGTCTGTCTGTCTGTCTGTCTGTCTGTCTGTCTGTCTGTCTGTCGGTCTGTCTGTAATGTCTGTCTGTCTATAATGTCTGTCTTGTGTCTGCCTGACTGTCTGCCTTTTTGTCTGCCTGTCTGTCTGTCTGTCTGTCTGACTGTCTACCTTTTTGTCTGTTTTTTTCTGTCTGCCTTACTGTCTGTGTGTTTGTCTGTCTGTCTTACTGTCTGTGTTTTTGTCTGTCTGTCTGACTGTCTGCCTTTTTGTCTGTTTTTTCTGTCTGCCTTACTGTCTGTGTGTTTGTCTGTCTGCCTTACTGTCTGTGTTTCTCTGTCTGTCTTTTAACAACTGTTTAATCCCATACGTTCATTGTTCTGCTGACTTAAAAAGCCTGATTCAAATTACAAAAAGTTTTAATCCAACATGTATTTAATTTGTGTCTCTCAATGGACGTGATAGACTTGACCAAAGGGAGAGAAAGTCATTACTGTAGACTGATGAGATGTAATTACCTAAGACCTCTTTACCGTCCCAGCACAATACTGCCATCTGGTGTGTGTGTGTGTGTGTGTGTGTGTGTGTGTGTGTCTCATTCCAGCGTCTCATCTTCTACCTCTTTTTATTGGTCAGCCCTGAGAATGGTTCCACAGTACTAACCAATCAGAATGCCCTCCCATTGGACTGGAGACCAGAGTACTAACCAATCAGGTCAGGTTGGATGGGGAAGCGTCGCTGCACAGCTAATCTCCAGAGATGTTCGATGGGTTCAAGTCCAGGCTCTGGCTGGGCCACTCGAGGACACACAGATATATGGATCTGTGCCATTGACTTTGAACTGGACTGTGTATACAGCATGAGCGGTCGTGAGTAGATGAACTGGACTGTGTATACAGCATGAGCGGTCGTGAGTGGATGCACTTGTTCTGAGGTTAAAGCAAGAGCTGCATTTATCCATGTGGGCACATGTAGTTCATATCCTTTGCTAGTTAGTGAGATATTAGCCCAGTTATAGATAATTCGTTCATATCCTTTGCTAGATAGTGAGTTATTAGCCCAGTTATAGATCATTCGTTCATATCCTTTGCTAGTTAGTGAGTTATTAGCCCAGTTATAGATAATTCGTTCATATCCTTTGCTAGTTAGTGAGTTATTAGCCCAGTTATAGATAATTTGTTCATATCCTTTGCTAGATAGTGAGTTATTAGCCCAGTTATAGATCATTCGTTCATATCCTTTGCTAGTTAGTGAGTTATTAGCCCAGTTATAGATAATTTGTAGTCAGCAATAGGGGAGGGATTGCTCCCTACAAGAGCACAAAACGTGTACATTTCTAGACATCTTTGAAAAGTGAGTCAGATAAAGATATATATGTTTTCTCTTAAAGGGACAGTGTTGTATTTTGAGGCAGGCTTGAATAAGCTCAGTAGCCAATTGGCAGAGGGTAGCATCATTTTTCTGATTCTCTAATAATGGTAAGGGAAGAATAATGGATTTTATTTTGTGAAGTGGTTTCTTGCATCAAACAACACAACAACATTTTCAGTCACCTCCATGTCTGAAGGACAACTGGATAAACAGGTTAAAGGTCAAGCCCTGCATGTTTTCTTCAAAAGTCTGATGGAATGTAGATCTGCATTGAACACCACACATTGGCTGCTACTGTAGGCTGAATGATAGAACAGCTATTTCCATGTTAACATATTATGGGATGCATTTTCTACATTGTTTTTTAAGATAGATCTACATTATGATACCCACAGTAAGTACCCACAGTAGCCTACTTGGCCACTGTTAAAACTGTAACTTAAAGAGGAGACAGCCTCAGTGTTCACAGTAAAACTGTAACTTAAAGTGGAGACAGCCTCAGTGTTCACAGTAAAACTGTAACTTAAAGGAGGTAGAGCCTCAGTGTTCACAGTAAAACTGTAACTTAAAGTGGGTACAGCCTCAGTGTTCACAGTAAAACTGTAACTTAAAGAGGGGACAGCCTCAGTGTTCACAGGAAAACTGTAACTTAAAGAGGGGACAGCCTCAGTGTTCACAGTAAAACTGTAACTTAAAGTGGGTACAGCCTCAGTGTTCACAGTAAAACTGTAACTTAAAGCAGGTAGAGCCTCAGTGTTCACAGTAAAACTGTAACTTAAAGCAGGTACAGCCTCAGTGTTCACAGGAAAACTGTAACTTAAAGAGGAGACAGCCTCAGTGTTCACAGTAAAACTGTATCTTAAAGCAGGTAGAGCCTCAGTGTTCACAGTAAAACTGTAACTTAAAGAGGGGACAGCCTCAGTGTTCACAGGAAAACTGTAACTTAAAGAGGGGACAGCCTCAGTGTTCACAGTAAAACTGTAACTTAAAGTGGGTACAGCCTCAGTGTTCACAGTAAAACTGTAACTTAAAGAGGGGACAGCCTCAGTGTTCACAGTAAAACTGTAACTTAGAGTGGGTACAGCCTCAGTGTTCACAGTAAAACTGTAACTTAAAGAGGGGACCACCTCAGTGTTCACAGGAAAACTGTAACTTAAAGAGGGGACAGCCTCAGTGTTCACAGTAAAACTGTAACTTAAAGTGGGTACAGCCTCAGTGTTCACAGTAAAACTGTAACTTAAAGCAGGTAGAGCCTCAGTGTTCACAGTAAAACTGTAACTTAAAGTGGGTACAGCCTCAGTGTTCACAGTAAAACTGTAACTTAAAGCAGGTACAGCCTCAGTGTTCACAGTAAAACTGTAACTTAAAGTGGGTACAGCCTCAGTGTTCACAGTAAAACTGTAACTTAAAGCAGGTACAGCCTCAGGGTTCACAGTAAAACTGTAACTTAAAGTAGGTACAGCCTCAGTGTTCACAGTAAAACTGTAACTTAAAGCAGGTACAGCCTCAGTGTTCACAGTGAACGCACGCTGGAAGTTGCACAGAATTTTCACAAAGTTCGCTCAGCAGACCTGAAATTTGCAGTGCCCCAAAAAATGTAGATGGAACATTGACTGGGATATATGAGTACTGAATTGCTTCCCCATTAAAACAAGTCTTTATATGAGTACTGAATGGTTTCCCCATTAAAACAGGTGTTTATATGAGTACTGAATGGCTTCCCCATTAACACAGGTCTTTATATGAGCACTGAATGGTTTCCCCATTAAAACAGGTCTTTATATGAGTTCTGAATGGTTTCCCCATTAAAACAAGTATTGTCATGAGTACTGAATGGTTTCCCCATTAAAACAAGTATTGTCATGAGTTCTGAATGGTTTCTCCATTAAAACAAGTAGTGTCATGAGTTCTGAATGGTTTCTCCATTAAAACAAGTCTTTATATGAGTTCTGAATGGTTTCCCCATTAAAACAAGTATTGTCATGAGTACTGAATGGTTTCCCCATTAAAACAAGTCTTTATATGAGTACTGAATGGTTTCCCCATTAAAACAAGTATTGTCATGAGTTCTGAATGGTTTCCCCATTAAAACAAGTATTGTCATGAGTTCTGAATGGTTTCCCCATTAAAACAGGTGTTTATATGAGTTCTGAATGGTTTCCCCATTAAAACAAGTATTGTCATGAGTTCTGAATGGTTTCCCCATTAAAACAGGTGTTTATATGAGTTCTGAATGGTTTCCCCATTAAAACAAGTATTGTCATGAGTTCTGAATGGTTTCCCCATTAAAACAGGTGTTTATATGAGTTCTGAATGGTTTCCCCATTAAAACAAGTATTGTCATGAGTTCTGAATGGTTTCCCCATTAAAACAAGTATTGTCATGAGTACTGAATGGTTTCCCCATTAAAACAAGTATTGTCATGAGTTCTGAATGGTTTCTCCATTAAAACAAGTATTGTCATGAGTTCTGAATGGTTTCCCCATTAAAACAGGTGTTTATATGAGTTCTGAATGGTTTCCCCATTAAAACAAGTATTGTCATGAGTTCTGAATGGTTTCCCCATTAAAACAGGTGTTTATATGAGTTCTGAATGGTTTCCCCATTAAAACAAGTATTGTCATGAGTTCTGAATGGTTTCCCCATTAAAACAAGTATTGTCATGAGTTCTGAATGGTTTCCCCATTAAAACAGGTGTTTATATGAGTTCTGAATGGTTTCCCCATTAAAACAAGTATTGTCATGAGTTCTGAATGGTTTCCCCATTAAAACAGGTGTTTATATGAGTTCTGAATGGTTTCCCCATTAAAACAAGTATTGTCATGAGTTCTGAATGGTTTCCCCATTAAAACAAGTATTGTCATGAGTTCTGAATGGTTTCCCCATTAAAACAGGTGTTTATATGAGTTCTGAATGGTTTCCCCATTAAAACAAGTATTGTCATGAGTTCTGAATGGTTTCCCCATTAAAACAAGTATTGTCATGAGTTCTGAATGGTTTCCCCATTAAAACAAGTATTGTCATGAGTTCTGAATGGTTTCCCCATTAAAACAGGTGTTTATATGAGTTCTGAATGGTTTCCCCATTAAAACAAGTATTGTCATGAGTTCTGAATGGTTTCCCCATTAAAACAGGTGTTTATATGAGTTCTGAATGGTTTCCCCATTAAAACAGGTGTTTATATGAGTTCTGAATGGTTTCCCCATTAAAACAGGTGTTTATATGAGTTCTGAATGGTTTCCCCATTAAAACAAGTATTGTCATGAGTTCTGAATGGTTTCCCCATTAAAACAAGTATTGTCATGAGTTCTGAATGGTTTCCCCATTAAAACAGGTGTTTATATGAGTTCTGAATGGTTTCCCCATTAAAACAAGTATAGTCTTGAGTTCTGAATGGTTTCCCCATTAAAACAAGTATTGTCATGAGTTCTGAATGGTTTCCCCATTAAAACAGGTGTTTATATGAGTTCTGAATGGTTTCCCCATTAAAACAAGTATTGTCATGAGTTCTGAATGGTTTCCCCATTAAAACAGGTGTTTATATGAGTTCTGAATGGTTTCCCCATTAAAACAAGTATTGTCATGAGTTCTGAATGGTTTCCCCATTAAAACAAGTATTGTCATGAGTTCTGAATGGTTTCCCCATTAAAACAGGTCTTTATATGAGTACTGAATGGCTTCCCCAATAAAACAAGTCTTTATATGAGTTCTGAATGGTTTCCCCATTAAAACAAGTATTGTCATGAGTTCTGAATGGTTTCCCCATTAAAACAAGTATTGTCATGAGTTCTGAATGGTTTCCCCATTAAAACAGGTGTTTATATGAGTTCTGAATGGTTTCCCCATTAAAACAAGTATTGTCATGAGTTCTGAATGGTTTCCCCATTAAAACAGGTGTTTATATGAGTTCTGAATGGTTTCCCCATTAAAACAGGTGTTTATATGAGTTCTGAATGGTTTCCCCATTAAAACAAGTATTGTCATGAGTTCTGAATGGTTTCCCCATTAAAACAGGTGTTTATATGAGTTCTGAATGGTTTCCCCATTAAAACAAGTATAGTCATGAGTTCTGAATGGTTTCCCCATTAAAACAAGTATTGTCATGAGTTCTGAATGGTTTCCCCATTAAAACAGGTGTTTATATGAGTTCTGAATGGTTTCCCCATTAAAACAAGTATTGTCATGAGTTCTGAATGGTTTCCCCATTAAAACAGGTGTTTATATGAGTTCTGAATGGTTTCCCCATTAAAACAAGTATTGTCATGAGTTCTGAATGGTTTCCCCATTAAAACAGGTGTTTATATGAGTTCTGAATGGTTTCCCCATTAAAACAGGTGTTTATATGAGTTCTGAATGGTTTCCCCATTAAAACAGGTGTTTATATGAGTTCTGAATGGTTTCCCCATTAAAACAAGTATTGTCATGAGTTCTGAATGGTTTCCCCATTAAAACAAGTATTGTCATGAGTTCTGAATGGTTTCCCCATTAAAACAGGTGTTTATATGAGTTCTGAATGGTTTCCCCATTAAAACAAGTATAGTCTTGAGTTCTGAATGGTTTCCCCATTAAAACAAGTATTGTCATGAGTTCTGAATGGTTTCCCCATTAAAACAGGTGTTTATATGAGTTCTGAATGGTTTCCCCATTAAAACAAATATTGTCATGAGTTCTGAATGGTTTCCCCATTAAAACAGGTGTTTATATGAGTTCTGAATGGTTTCCCCATTAAAACAAGTATTGTCATGAGTTCTGAATGGTTTCCCCATTAAAACAAGTATTGTCATGAGTTCTGAATGGTTTCCCCATTAAAACAGGTCTTTATATGAGTACTGAATGGCTTCCCCAATAAAACAAGTCTTTATATGAGTTCTGAATGGTTTCCCCATTAAAACAAGTATTGTCATGAGTTCTGAATGGTTTCCCCATTAAAACAAGTATTGTCATGAGTTCTGAATGGTTTCCCCATTAAAACAGGTGTTTATATGAGTTCTGAATGGTTTCCCCATTAAAACAAGTATTGTCATGAGTTCTGAATGGTTTCCCCATTAAAACAGGTGTTTATATGAGTTCTGAATGGTTTCCCCATTAAAACAGGTGTTTATATGAGTTCTGAATGGTTTCCCCATTAAAACAAGTATTGTCATGAGTTCTGAATGGTTTCCCCATTAAAACAGGTGTTTATATGAGTTCTGAATGGTTTCCCCATTAAAACAAGTATAGTCATGAGTTCTGAATGGTTTCCCCATTAAAACAAGTATTGTCATGAGTTCTGAATGGTTTCCCCATTAAAACAGGTGTTTATATGAGTTCTGAATGGTTTCCCCATTAAAACAAGTATTGTCATGAGTTCTGAATGGTTTCCCCATTAAAACAAGTATTATCATGAGTTCTGAATGGTTTCCCCATTAAAACAGGTCTTTATATGAGTTCTGAATGGTTTCCCCATTAAAACAAGTATTGTCATGAGTACTGAATGGTTTCCCCATTAAAACAAGTATTGTCATGAGTTCTGAATGGTTTCTCCATTAAAACAAGTATTGTCATGAGTTCTGAATGGTTTCTCCATTAAAACAAGTCTTTATATGAGTTCTGAATGGTTTCCCCATTAAAACAAGTATTGTCATGAGTACTGAATGGTTTCCCCATTAAAACAAGTATTGTCATGAGTACTGAATGGTTTCCCCATTAAAACAAGTATTGTCATGAGTTCTGAATGGTTTCTCCATTAAAACAAGTATTGTCATGAGTTCTGAATGGTTTCCCCATTAAAACAGGTGTTTATATGAGTTCTGAATGGTTTCCCCATTAAAACAAGTATTGTCATGAGTTCTGAATGGTTTCCCCATTAAAACAGGTGTTTATATGAGTTCTGAATGGTTTCCCCATTAAAACAAGTATTGTCATGAGTTCTGAATGGTTTCCCCATTAAAACAAGTATTGTCATGAGTTCTGAATGGTTTCCCCATTAAAACAGGTGTTTATATGAGTTCTGAATGGTTTCCCCATTAAAACAAGTATTGTCATGAGTTCTGAATGGTTTCCCCATTAAAACAGGTGTTTATATGAGTTCTGAATGGTTTCCCCATTAAAACAAGTATTGTCATGAGTTCTGAATGGTTTCCCCATTAAAACAAGTATTGTCATGAGTTCTGAATGGTTTCCCCATTAAAACAAGTATTGTCATGAGTTCTGAATGGTTTCCCCATTAAAACAAGTATTGTCATGAGTTCTGAATGGTTTCCCCATTAAAACAGGTGTTTATATGAGTTCTGAATGGTTTCCCCATTAAAACAAGTATTGTCATGAGTTCTGAATGGTTTCCCCATTAAAACAGGTGTTTATATGAGTTCTGAATGGTTTCCCCATTAAAACAGGTGTTTATATGAGTTCTGAATGGTTTCCCCATTAAAACAGGTGTTTATATGAGTTCTGAATGGTTTCCCCATTAAAACAAGTATTGTCATGAGTTCTGAATGGTTTCCCCATTAAAACAAGTATTGTCATGAGTTCTGAATGGTTTCCCCATTAAAACAGGTGTTTATATGAGTTCTGAATGGTTTCCCCATTAAAACAAGTATAGTCTTGAGTTCTGAATGGTTTCCCCATTAAAACAAGTATTGTCATGAGTTCTGAATGGTTTCCCCATTAAAACAGGTGTTTATATGAGTTCTGAATGGTTTCCCCATTAAAACAAGTATTGTCATGAGTTCTGAATGGTTTCCCCATTAAAACAGGTGTTTATATGAGTTCTGAATGGTTTCCCCATTAAAACAAGTATTGTCATGAGTACTGAATGGCTTCCCCAATAAAACAAGTCTTTATATGAGTTCTGAATGGTTTCCCCATTAAAACAAGTATTGTCATGAGTTCTGAATGGTTTCCCCATTAAAACAAGTATTGTCATGAGTTCTGAATGGTTTCCCCATTAAAACAGGTGTTTATATGAGTTCTGAATGGTTTCCCCATTAAAACAAGTATTGTCATGAGTTCTGAATGGTTTCCCCATTAAAACAAGTATTGTCATGAGTTCTGAATGGTTTCCCCATTAAAACAAGTATTGTCATGAGTTCTGAATGGTTTCCCCATTAAAACAGGTGTTTATATGAGTTCTGAATGGTTTCCCCATTAAAACAAGTATTGTCATGAGTTCTGAATGGTTTCCCCATTAAAACAGGTGTTTATATGAGTTCTGAATGGTTTCCCCATTAAAACAGGTGTTTATATGAGTTCTGAATGGTTTCCCCATTAAAACAGGTGTTTATATGAGTTCTGAATGGTTTCCCCATTAAAACAAGTATTGTCATGAGTTCTGAATGGTTTCCCCATTAAAACAAGTATTGTCATGAGTTCTGAATGGTTTCCCCATTAAAACAGGTGTTTATATGAGTTCTGAATGGTTTCCCCATTAAAACAAGTATAGTCTTGAGTTCTGAATGGTTTCCCCATTAAAACAAGTATTGTCATGAGTTCTGAATGGTTTCCCCATTAAAACAGGTGTTTATATGAGTTCTGAATGGTTTCCCCATTAAAACAAGTATTGTCATGAGTTCTGAATGGTTTCCCCATTAAAACAGGTGTTTATATGAGTTCTGAATGGTTTCCCCATTAAAACAAGTATTGTCATGAGTTCTGAATGGTTTCCCCATTAAAACAAGTATTGTCATGAGTTCTGAATGGTTTCCCCATTAAAACAGGTCTTTATATGAGTACTGAATGGCTTCCCAATAAAACAAGTCTTTATATGAGTTCTGAATGGTTTCCCCATTAAAACAAGTATTGTCATGAGTTCTGAATGGTTTCCCCATTAAAACAAGTATTGTCATGAGTTCTGAATGGTTTCCCCATTAAAACAGGTGTTTATATGAGTTCTGAATGGTTTCCCCATTAAAACAAGTATTGTCATGAGTTCTGAATGGTTTCCCCATTAAAACAGGTGTTTATATGAGTTCTGAATGGTTTCCCCATTAAAACAGGTGTTTATATGAGTTCTGAATGGTTTCCCCATTAAAACAAGTATTGTCATGAGTTCTGAATGGTTTCCCCATTAAAACAGGTGTTTATATGAGTTCTGAATGGTTTCCCCATTAAAACAAGTATAGTCATGAGTTCTGAATGGTTTCCCCATTAAAACAAGTATTGTCATGAGTTCTGAATGGTTTCCCCATTAAAACAGGTGTTTATATGAGTTCTGAATGGTTTCCCCATTAAAACAAGTATTGTCATGAGTTCTGAATGGTTTCCCCATTAAAACAGGTGTTTATATGAGTTCTGAATGGTTTCCCCATTAAAACAAGTATTGTCATGAGTTCTGAATGGTTTCCCCATTAAAACAAGTATTATCATGAGTTCTGAATGGTTTCCCCATTAAAACAGGTCTTTATATGAGTTCTGAATGGTTTCCCCATTAAAACAAGTATTGTCATGAGTACTGAATGGTTTCCCCATTAAAACAAGTATTGTCATGAGTTCTGAATGGTTTCTCCATTAAAACAAGTATTGTCATGAGTTCTGAATGGTTTCTCCATTAAAACAAGTATTGTCATGAGTTCTGAATGGTTTCCCCATTAAAACAAGTATTGTCATGAGTACTGAATGGTTTCCCCATTAAAACAAGTAGTCATGAGTACTGAATGGTTTCCCCATTAAAACAAGTATTGTCATGAGTTCTGAATGGTTTCTCCATTAAAACAAGTATTGTCATGAGTTCTGAATGGTTTCCCCATTAAAACAGGTGTTTATATGAGTTCTGAATGGTTTCCCCATTAAAACAAGTATTGTCATGAGTTCTGAATGGTTTCCCCATTAAAACAGGTGTTTATATGAGTTCTGAATGGTTTCCCCATTAAAACAAGTATTGTCATGAGTTCTGAATGGTTTCCCCATTAAAACAAGTATTGTCATGAGTTCTGAATGGTTTCCCCATTAAAACAGGTGTTTATATGAGTTCTGAATGGTTTCCCCATTAAAACAAGTATTGTCATGAGTTCTGAATGGTTTCCCCATTAAAACAGGTGTTTATATGAGTTCTGAATGGTTTCCCCATTAAAACAAGTATTGTCATGAGTTCTGAATGGTTTCCCCATTAAAACAAGTATTGTCATGAGTTCTGAATGGTTTCCCCATTAAAACAAGTATTGTCATGAGTTCTGAATGGTTTCCCCATTAAAACAAGTATTGTCATGAGTTCTGAATGGTTTCCCCATTAAAACAGGTGTTTATATGAGTTCTGAATGGTTTCCCCATTAAAACAAGTATTGTCATGAGTTCTGAATGGTTTCCCCATTAAAACAGGTGTTTATATGAGTTCTGAATGGTTTCCCCATTAAAACAGGTGTTTATATGAGTTCTGAATGGTTTCCCCATTAAAACAGGTGTTTATATGAGTTCTGAATGGTTTCCCCATTAAAACAAGTATTGTCATGAGTTCTGAATGGTTTCCCCATTAAAACAAGTATTGTCATGAGTTCTGAATGGTTTCCCCATTAAAACAGGTGTTTATATGAGTTCTGAATGGTTTCCCCATTAAAACAAGTATAGTCTTGAGTTCTGAATGGTTTCCCCATTAAAACAAGTATTGTCATGAGTTCTGAATGGTTTCCCCATTAAAACAGGTGTTTATATGAGTTCTGAATGGTTTCCCCATTAAAACAAGTATTGTCATGAGTTCTGAATGGTTTCCCCATTAAAACAGGTGTTTATATGAGTTCTGAATGGTTTCCCCATTAAAACAAGTATTGTCATGAGTACTGAATGGCTTCCCCAATAAAACAAGTCTTTATATGAGTTCTGAATGGTTTCCCCATTAAAACAAGTATTGTCATGAGTTCTGAATGGTTTCCCCATTAAAACAAGTATTGTCATGAGTTCTGAATGGTTTCCCCATTAAAACAAGTATTGTCATGAGTTCTGAATGGTTTCCCCATTAAAACAGGTGTTTATATGAGTTCTGAATGGTTTCCCCATTAAAACAGGTGTTTATATGAGTTCTGAATGGTTTCCCCATTAAAACAGGTGTTTATATGAGTTCTGAATGGTTTCCCCATTAAAACAAGTATTGTCATGAGTTCTGAATGGTTTCCCCATTACAACAGGTGTTTATATGTGTTCTGAATGGTTTCCCCATTAAAACAGGTGTTTATATGAGTTCTCAATGGTTTCCCCATTAAAACAGGTGTTTATATGAGTTCTGAATGGTTTCCCCATTAAAACAGGTGTTTATATGAGTTCTGAATGGTTTCCCCATTAAAACAAGTATTGTCATGAGTTCTGAATGGTTTCCCCATTAAAACAGGTGTTTATATGAGTTCTGAATGGTTTCCCCATTAAAACAAGTATAGTCTTGAGTTCTGAATGGTTTCCCCATTAAAACAAGTATTGTCATGAGTTCTGAATGGTTTCCCCATTAAAACAGGTGTTTATATGAGTTCTGAATGGTTTCCCCATTAAAACAAGTATTGTCATGAGTTCTGAATGGTTTCCCCATTAAAACAGGTGTTTATATGAGTTCTGAATGGTTTCCCCATTAAAACAAGTATTGTCATGAGTACTGAATGGCTTCCCCAATAAAACAAGTCTTTATATGAGTTCTGAATGGTTTCCCCATTAAAACAAGTATTGTCATGAGTTCTGAATGGTTTCCCCATTAAAACAAGTATTGTCATGAGTTCTGAATGGTTTCCCATTAAAACAAGTATTGTCATGAGTTCTGAATGGTTTCCCCATTAAAACAGGTGTTTATATGAGTTCTGAATGGTTTCCCCATTAAAACAGGTGTTTATATGAGTTCTGAATGGTTTCCCCATTAAAACAGGTGTTTATATGAGTTCTGAATGGTTTCCCCATTAAAACAAGTATTGTCATGAGTTCTGAATGGTTTCCCCATTAAAACAGGTGTTTATATGAGTTCTGAATGGTTTCCCCATTAAAACAGGTGTTTATATGAGTTCTCAATGGTTTCCCCATTAAAACAGGTGTTTATATGAGTTCTGAATGGTTTCCCCATTAAAACAGGTGTTTATATGAGTTCTGAATGGTTTCCCCATTAAAACAAGTATTGTCATGAGTTCTGAATGGTTTCCCCATTAAAACATGTGTTTATATGAGTTCTGAATGGTTTCCCCATTAAAACAAGTATAGTCATGAGTTCTGAATGGTTTCCCCATTAAAACAAGTATTGTCATGAGTTCTGAATGGTTTCCCCATTAAAACAGGTGTTTATATGAGTTCTGAATGGTTTCCCCATTAAAACAAGTATTGTCATGAGTTCTGAATGGTTTCCCCATTAAAACAGGTGTTTATATGAGTTCTGAATGGTTTCCCCATTAAAACAAGTATTGTCATGAGTTCTGAATGGTTTCCCCATTAAAACAAGTATTGTCATGAGTTCTGAATGGTTTCCCCATTAAAACAGGTCTTTATATGAGTACTGAATGGCTTCCCCAATAAAACAAGTCTTTATATGAGTTCTGAATGGTTTCCCCATTAAAACAAGTATAGTCTTGAGTTCTGAATGGTTTCCCCATTAAAACAAGTATTGTCATGAGTTCTGAATGGTTTCCCCATTAAAACAGGTGTTTATATGAGTTCTGAATGGTTTCCCCATTAAAACAAGTATTGTCATGAGTTCTGAATGGTTTCCCCATTAAAACAGGTGTTTATATGAGTTCTGAATGGTTTCCCCATTAAAACAAGTATTGTCATGAGTTCTGAATGGTTTCCCCATTAAAACAGGTGTTTATATGAGTTCTGAATGGTTTCCCCATTAAAACAAGTATAGTCTTGAGTTCTGAATGGTTTCCCCATTAAAACAAGTATTGTCATGAGTTCTGAATGGTTTCCCCATTAAAACAGGTGTTTATATGAGTTCTGAATGGTTTCCCCATTAAAACAAGTATTGTCATGAGTTCTGAATGGTTTCCCCATTAAAACAGGTGTTTATATGAGTTCTGAATGGTTTCCCCATTAAAACAAGTATTGTCATGAGTACTGAATGGCTTCCCCAATAAAACAAGTCTTTATATGAGTTCTGAATGGTTTCCCCATTAAAACAAGTATTGTCATGAGTTCTGAATGGTTTCCCCATTAAAACAAGTATTGTCATGAGTTCTGAATGGTTTCCCCATTAAAACAGGTGTTTATATGAGTTCTGAATGGTTTCCCCATTAAAACAAGTATTGTCATGAGTTCTGAATGGTTTCCCCATTAAAACAGGTGTTTATATGAGTTCTGAATGGTTTCCCCATTAAAACAGGTGTTTATATGAGTTCTGAATGGTTTCCCCATTAAAACAGGTGTTTATATGAGTTCTGAATGGTTTCCCCATTAAAACAAGTATTGTCATGAGTTCTGAATGGTTTCCCCATTAAAACAGGTGTTTATATGAGTTCTGAATGGTTTCCCCATTAAAACAGGTGTTTATATGAGTTCTCAATGGTTTCCCCATTAAAACAGGTGTTTATATGAGTTCTGAATGGTTTCCCCATTAAAACAGGTGTTTATATGAGTTCTGAATGGTTTCCCCATTAAAACAAGTATTGTCATGAGTTCTGAATGGATTCCCCATTAAAACATGTGTTTATATGAGTTCTGAATGGTTTCCCCATTAAAACAAGTATAGTCATGAGTTCTGAATGGTTTCCCCATTAAAACAAGTATTGTCATGAGTTCTGAATGGTTTCCCCATTAAAACAGGTGTTTATATGAGTTCTGAATGGTTTCCCCATTAAAACAAGTATTGTCATGAGTTCTGAATGGTTTCCCCATTAAAACAGGTGTTTATATGAGTTCTGAATGGTTTCCCCATTAAAACAAGTATTGTCATGAGTTCTGAATGGTTTCCCCATTAAAACAAGTATTGTCATGAGTTCTGAATGGTTTCCCCATTAAAACAGGTCTTTATATGAGTACTGAATGGCTTCCCCAATAAAACAAGTCTTTATATGAGTTCTGAATGGTTTCCCCATTAAAACAAGTATAGTCTTGAGTTCTGAATGGTTTCCCCATTAAAACAAGTATTGTCATGAGTTCTGAATGGTTTCCCCATTAAAACAGGTGTTTATATGAGTTCTGAATGGTTTCCCCATTAAAACAAGTATTGTCATGAGTTCTGAATGGTTTCCCCATTAAAACAGGTGTTTATATGAGTTCTGAATGGTTTCCCCATTAAAACAAGTATTGTCATGAGTTCTGAATGGTTTCCCCATTAAAACAAGTATTGTCATGAGTTCTGAATGGTTTCCCCATTAAAACAGGTCTTTATATGAGTACTGAATGGCTTCCCCAATAAAACAAGTCTTTATATGAGTTCTGAATGGTTTCCCCATTAAAACAAGTATTGTCATGAGTTCTGAATGGTTTCCCCATTAAAACAAGTATTGTCATGAGTTCTGAATGGTTTCCCCATTAAAACAGGTGTTTATATGAGTTCTGAATGGTTTCCCCATTAAAACAAGTATTGTCATGAGTTCTGAATGGTTTCCCCATTAAAACAGGTGTTTATATGAGTTCTGAATGGTTTCCCCATTAAAACAGGTGTTTATATGAGTTCTGAATGGTTTCCCCATTAAAACAGGTGTTTATATGAGTTCTGAATGGTTTCCCCATTAAAACAGGTGTTTATATGAGTTCTGAATGGTTTCCCCATTAAAACAAGTATTGTCATGAGTTCTGAATGGTTTCCCCATTAAAACAGGTGTTTATATGAGTTCTGAATGGTTTCCCCATTAAAACAGGTGTTTATATGAGTTCTGAATGGTTTCCCCATTAAAACAGGTGTTTATATGAGTTCTGAATGGTTTCCCCATTAAAACAGGTGTTTA
>NW_027040409.1:225000-255000 GCF_034236695.1 Oncorhynchus nerka | reverse complement strand
TCAGTCAGTCAGTTAATCAGTCAGTCAGTCAGTTAATCGGTCAGTCAATCAGTCAGTCAGTCAGTCAATCAGTCAGTCAGTCAGTCAGTTAGTCAGTCAGTCAGTCAGTCAGTCAGTTAATCAGTCAGTCAGTCAATCAGTCAGTCAGTCAATCAATCAATCAGTCAGTCAGTCAGTCAGTCAGCCAATCAGTCAGTCAGTCAGTCAGTTAATCAGTCAGTCAATCAGTCAGTCAGTCAATCAATCAGTCAGTCAGTCAGTCAGTCAATCAGTCAATCAGTCAGTCAGTCAGTCAGTGAATCAGTCAGTCAATCAGTCAGTAGATCAGTCAGTATGTCAATCAGTCAATCAGTCAGGCAGTCAATCATCAGTCAATCAATCAGTCAGTCAGTCAGTCAGTCAGTCACTCAGTCAGTCAGTCAGTCAATCAGTCAGTCAGTCAATCAGTCAATCAGTCAGGCAGTCAATCAGTCAGTCAATCAGCCAATCAGTCAGTCAGTCAGTTATAAATGAACCAATCTGCCAGTCAACCAATCAGTCAGTCAATCAACCAATCAGTCAATCTATCAATCAGTCAGTCAGTCAATCAATCAGTCAATCAATCAATCAGTCAACCAATCAGTCAGTCAGTCAATCAATCATTCTGCCAGTCAACCAATCAGTCAGTCAATAAATCAGTCAGTCAATCAACCATTCTGCCAGTCAATCAATTGGTCAGTCAATCAGTCAGTCAATCAATCAGTCAGTCAGTCAGTCAGTCAACCAATCAGTCAATCAGTCAGTCAGTCAATCAGTCAGTCAATCAGTCAGTCAATCAACCATTCTGCCAGTCAATCAATCAATCGGTCAGTCAACCAATCAGTCAGTCAGTCAGTCAGTCAGTCAATCAGTCAATCAGTCAGTCAACCAGCCAATCAGTCAGTCAGTCAGTCAATCAATCAATCGGTCAGTCAACCAATCAGTCAGTCAATCAGTCAGTCAACCAATCAGTCAGTCAGTCAGTTGATCAATCAGTCAGTCAGTTAATCAACCAATCTGCCAGTCAACCAATCAGTCAGTCAGTCAGTTAATCAACCAATCTGCAAATCAACCAATCAGTTAGTCAGTCATTCAATCAATACATTAATCAACCAATCAGTAAGTCAATCAATTCATCAATCAGTCAAACAATCAATCAATCAATCAAAGAGCGCTTTACAGTAACTTTTACAGTAACTATTACAGTAACCTCTGTTATACCCTGTTACCTGGGTGATGGTGAGACGAGTTGGATTGTTGGTGAGTTACAGGGCTGCGGGGTTGTGCTGCCCCCTTCAGGTTATAGTAAGAATAGCATGGGGGAAGTGTATAACATGATGTGGATCTTGGGTGGTTGCACAAGTCAACTTCAAAGAGCTTCGCAATGTAATTAAAACTCTGTGTCTAGCAGCCTTCAATAGAGACCCGACTGACTTAAAATAAAGTCATGTTAAGGAATTGAGAGTTGAGTTACTACGTACCCAAGTTGAGGAAGTCAAAGACTTGGTGCATTGTGTACTTCCTGTTGGAGGCGTGGTCTTCGAGCCGAAGGACCAGAATCTGTTCTCTACTGTAGACTGTCAACCAGTCTAGTATGTAGACTATGTACAGGCCCACCTGCAACCTGACCTAGGAACAGAAGATAAACAGTTCAGTCTAGTATGTAGACTATGTACAGGCCCACCTGCAACCTGACCTAGGAACAGAAGATAAACAGTTCAGTCTAGTATGTAGACTATGTACAGGCCCACCTGCAACCTGACCTAGGAACAGAAGATAAACAGTTCAGTCTAGAATATGGAGATGGCCTCCGCACGGAGACACAATACAAAAAAAGGCAACACATGCATTGATAAAAGTCTTAGGAAACTAACGAGAGAGAGAAAGAGAGAGAGAGAGAGGGGAGAGAGAGAGAGAGAGAGAGAGAGAGAGAGAGAGGGGGAGAGAGAGAGAGAGAGAGAGGGGGGAGAGAGAGAGAGAGAGAGAGAGAGAGAGAGAGAGGGGGTGAGAGAGAGAGAGAGGGAGGCAGAGGGGGAGAGAGAGGGGAGAGAGAGAGAGAGAGAGAGAGAGACAGAGACAGGTAGAGAGAGAGAAAGAGAGAGGGGGAGAGAGAGGGGGAAGAGAGAGAGACAGGTAGAGAGAGAGAGAGAGAGAGAGAGAGAGAGAGAGAGAGAGAGAGAGAGAGGGGGGGGTGAAAGAGAGAGAGAGCTAGAGAGAGAGAGAGAGAGAGAGAGAGAGAGAGAGAGAGAGAGAGAGAGAGAGAGAGAGAGAGAGAGGGAGAGAGAGAGGGAGACAGCAACACAATTAGACCCAACCAAATCATGAGAAAACAAAAGCACATTGAACAATGTGGTGTATTTACAAACAAACAGTGCAAACTAGAATGTATTTGGCCCTAAACAGAGAGTACACATGGGGAGAATACCAGACCACAGAATACCAGACCACAGAATACCAGACCACATAATACCAGATCACAGAATACCAGACCACATAATACCAGACCACAGAATACCTGACCACAGAATACAGACCACATAATACCTGACCACAGAATACCAGATCACAGAATACCAGACCACAGAATACCAGACCACAGAACACCAGACCACAGAATACCAGACCACAGAATACCAGACCACAGAATACCAGACCACAGAATACCAGACCACAGAATACCCCACCACAGAATACCAGACCACAGAATACCAGACCACAGAATACCAGACCACAGAATACCAGACCACAGAATATAGACCACAGAATACCAGACCACAGAATACCAGACCACAGAATACCTGACCACATAATACCTGACCACAGAATACCAGATCACAGAATACCAGACCACAGAATACCAGACCACAAAACACCAGACCACAGAATACCAGACCACAGAATACCAGACCAAGGAATACCAGACCACAGAATACCAGACCACAGAATACCAGACCACAGAATACCAGACCACAGAATATAGACCACAGAATATCAGACCACAGAATACCTGACCACATAATACCTGACCACAGAATACCAGATCACAGAATACCAGACCACAGAATACCAGACCACAGAACACCAGACCACAGAATACCAGACCACAGAATACCAGACCACAGAATACCAGACCACAGAATACCTGAACCTGACCACAGAATACCTGAACCTGACCACAGAATACCCGAACCTGACCACAGAATACCAGACCACAGAATACCAGACCACAGAATACCAGACCACAGAATACCAGACCACAGAATACCTCACCACATAATACCAGACCACAGAATACCAGACCACAGAATACCAGACCACAGAATACCAGACCACAGAATACCTTAACCTGACCACAGAATACCTGAACCTGACCACAGAATACCAGACCAAGGAATACCAGACCACAGAATTCCAGACCACAGAATACCAGACCACAGAATACCAGACCACAGAATACCAGACCACAGAATACCAGACCACAGAATACCAGAACCTGACCACAGAATACCTGAACCTGACCACAGAATACCCGAACCTGACCACAGAATACCAGACCACAGAATACCAGACCACAGAATACCAGACCACAGAATACCAGACCACAGAATACCTGAACCTGACCACAGAATACCTGAACCTGACCACAGAATACCAGACCAAGGAATACCAGACCACAGAATACCAGACCACAGAATACCAGACCACAGAATACTTGACCACAGAATACCAGACCACAGAATACCAGACCACAGAATACCTGAACCTGACCACAGAATACCTGAACCTGACCACAGAATACCCGAACCTGACCACAGAATACCAGACCACAGAATACCTGACCACATAATACCTGACCACAGAATACCAGATCACAGAATACCAGACCACAGAATACCAGACCACAGAATACCAGACCACAGAATACAAGACCACAGAATACCAGACCACAGAATACCAGACCACAGAATACCTGAACCTGACCACAGAATACCTGAACCTGACCACAGAATACCCGAACCTGACCACAGAATACTAGACCACAGAATACCTGACCACATAATACCTGACCACAGAATACCAGATCACAGAATACCAGACCACAGAATACCAGACCACAGAATACCAGACCACAGAATACCAGACCACAGAATACCAGACCACAGAATACCAGACCACAGAATACCTCACCACATAATACCAGACCACAGAATACCAGACCACAAAATACCAGACCACAGAATACCAGACCACAGAATACCTGAACCTGACCACAGAATACCTGAACCTGACCACAGAATACCAGACCAAGGAATAGCAGACCACAGAATACCAGACCACAGAATACCAGACCACAGAATACCAGACCACAGAATACCAGACCACAGAATACCAGACCACAGAATACCTGAACCTGACCACAGAATACCTGAACCTGACCACAGAATACCCGAACCTGACCACAGACCACAGAATACCAGACCACAGAATACCAGACCACAGAATACCTTAACCTGACCACAGAATACCTGAACCTGACCACAGAATACCAGACCAAGGAATACCAGACCACAGAATACCAGACCACAGAATACCAGACCACAGAATACCAGACCACAGAATACCAGTCCACAGAATACCAGACCACAGAATACCAGAACCTGACCACAGAATACCTGAACCTGACCACAGAATACCCGAACCTGACCACAGAATAACAGACCACAGAATACCAGACCACAGAATACCAGACCACAGAATACCAGACCACAGAATACCTGAACCTGACCACAGAATACCTGAACCTGACCACAGAATACCAGAACAAGGAATACCAGACCACAGAATACCAGACCACAGAATACCAGACCACAGAATACTTGACCACAGAATACCAGACCACAGAATACCAGACCACAGAATACCAGACCACAGAATACCTGAACCTGACCACAGAATACCTGAACCTGACCACAGAATACCCGAACCTGACCACAGAATACCAGACCACAGAATACCTGACCACATAATACCTGACCACAGAATACCAGATCACAGAATACCAGACCACAGAATACCAGACCACAGAATACCAGACCACAGAATACAAGACCACAGAATACCAGACCACAGAATACCAGACCACAGAATACCTGAACCTGGCCACAGAATACCTGAACCTGACCACAGAATACCCGAACCTGACCACAGAATACCAGACCACAGAATACCTGACCACATAATACCTGACCACAGAATACCAGATCACAGAATACCAGACCACAGAATACCAGACCACAGAATACCAGACCACAGAATACCAGACCACAGAATACCAGACCACAGAATACCAGACCACAGAATACCAGACCACAAAATACCAGACCACAGAATACCAGACCACAGAATACAGACCACAGAATACCAGACCACAGAATACCAGACCACAGAATACCTGACCACAGAATACCAGACCACAGAATACCAGACCACAGAATACCAGACCACAGAATACCTGACCACAGAATACCAGAACACAGAATACCTGACCACAGAATACCTCAGCACAGAATACCAGACCACAGAATACCTGAACCTGACTACAGAATACCAGACCACAGAATACCTGAACCTGACCACAGAATACCAGACCACAGAATACCTCACCACAGAATACCAGACCACAGAATACCAGGACACAGAATACCAGAGAGAGAGAGAAAGAGACAGAGAGAAAGAGAGACAGAAAGAGAGAAAGAGACAGAAAGAGCGACAGAAAGAGAGACAGAAAGAGAGAGAGAGACAGTAAGAGAGAAAGAGCTGGCTTTATCACCACACTGGCTTTATCATCACACTGGCTTTATCAACACACTGGCTTTATCATCACACTGGCTTTATCAACACACTGGCTTTATCAACACACTGGCTTTATCATCACACTGGCTTCATCAACACACTGGCTTCATCAACACACTGGCTTTATCAACACACTGGCTTTATCAACACACTGGCTTTATCATCACACTGGCTTCATCAACACACTGGCTTTATCAACACACTGGCTTTATCAACACACTGGCTTTATCAACACACTGGCTTTATCATCACACTGGCTTCATCAACACACTGGCTTTATCAACACACTGGCTTTATCAACCCACTGGCTTCATCATCACACTGGCTTCATCAACACACTGGCTTTATCAACCCACTGGCTTCATCAACACACTGACTTTATCAACACACTGGCTTCATCATCACACTGGCTTCATCATCACACTGGCTTCATCAACACACTGGCTTTATCATCACACTGGCTTCATCAACACACTGGCTTTATCAACACACTGGCTTCATCAACACACTGGCTTCATCAACACACTGGCTTCATCATCACACTGGCTTCATCAACACACTGGTTTTATCAACACACTGGCTTTATCATCACACTGGCTTCATCAACACACTGGCTTTATCAACACACTGGCTTCATCAACACACTGGCTTCATCAACACACTGGCTTCATCATCACACTGGCTTCATCAACACACTGGCTTTATCAACACACTGGCTTCATCAACACACTGGCTTCATCAACACATGGCTTCATCAACACACTGGCTTCATCAACACACTGGCTTCATCAACACACTGGCTTCATCAACACACTGGCTTTATCAACACACTGGCTTTATTTATCAACACACTGGCTTTATTTATCAACACATTGGCTTCATCAACACATGGCTTCATCAACACACTGGCTTCATCAACACACTGGCTTCATCAACACACTGGCTTCATCAACACACTGGCTTTATCAACACACTGGCTTTATTTATCAACACACTGGCTTTATTTATCAACACACTGGCTTCATCAACACACTGGCTTCATCATCACACTGGCTTCATCAATACACTGGCTTCATCAACACACTGGCTTCATCAACACACTGGCTTCATCAACACACTGGCTTCATCAACACACTGGCTTCATCAACACACTGGCTTTATCAACACACTGGCTTTATCAACACATGGCTTTATCAACACACTGGATTTATCAACCCACTGGCTTCATCAACACACTGGCTTGGTAACAGCTTGGTAACAGCCTGGTAACAGCTTGGTAACAGCTTGGTAACAGCTTGGTAACGGCTTGGTAACAGCTTGGTAACAACTTGGTAACAACTTGGTAACAGCCTGGTAACAGCTTGGTAACGGCTTGGTAACAGCTTGGTAACAACTTGGTAACAGCTTGGTAACAGCTTGGTATCAGCCTGGTAACAGCCTGGTAACAGCCTGGTAACAGCTTGGTAACAGCCTGGTAACAGCTTGGTAACAGCCTGCCACAACCAACCTCACATGCTGTAATAACTCTAGAGATATAAACAATTAGGCCTGATGGAGGAGAGAATGGAGGAGAGAATGGAGGAGAGAATGGAGGAGAGTAGAGGAGAGAGTGGAGGAGAGAATGGAGGAGAAGAGAGGAGAGAGTGGAGGAGAGAATGGAGGAGAAGAGAGGAGAGAATGGAGGAGAGAATGGAGGAGAGAATGGAGGAGAGTGTGAGAATGGAGGAGAGAATGGAGGAGAGAATGGAGGAGAGTAGAGGAGAGAGTGGAGGAGAGAATGGAGGAGAGAATGGAGGAGAGAATGGAGGAGAGAGTGGAGGAGAGAATGGAGGAGAGAATGGAGGAGAGAATGGAGGAGAGAGTGGAGGAGAGAATGGAGGAGAGAATGGAGGAGAGAGTGGAGGAGAGAATGGAGGAGAGAATGGAGGAGATAATGGAGGAGAAGAGAGGAGAGAGTGGAGGAGAGAATGGAGGAGAAGAGAGGAGAGAATGGAGGAGAGAATGGAGGAGAGAATGGAGGAGAGTGTGAGAATGGAGGAGAGAATCGAGGAGAGAATGGAGGAGAGTAGAGGAGAGAGTGGAGGAGAGAATGGAGGAGAGAGTGGAGGAGAGAATGGAGGAGAGAATGGAGGAGAGAGTGGAGGAGAGAGTGGAGGAGAGAATGGAGGAGAGAGTGGAGGAGAGAATGGAGGAGAGAATGGAGGAGAGAATGGAGGAGAGAGTGGAGGAGAGAATGGAGGAGAGTAGAGGAGAGAATGGAGGAGAGAATGGAGGAGAATAGAGGAGAGAGCGGAGGAGAGAATGGAGGAGAGAATGGAGGAGAGAATGGAGGAGAATAGAGGAGAGAATGGAGGAGAGAGTGGAGGAGAGAATGGAGGAGAGAATGGAGGAGAGAGTGGAGGAGAGAATGGAGGAGAGAATGGAGGAGAGAGTGGAGGAGAGAATGGAGGAGAGAGTGGAGGAGAGAATGGAGGAGAGGATGGAGGAGAGAATGGAGGAGAGAATGGAGGAGAGAATGGAGGAGAGAATGGAGGAGAGTAGAGGAGAGAATGGAGGAGAGAGTGGAGGAGAGAATGGAGGAGAGAATGGAGGAGAGTAGAGGAGAGAATGGAGGAGAGTAGAGGAGAGAATGGAGGAGAGAGTGGAGGAGAGAATGGAGGAGAGAATGGAGGAGAGAATGGAGGAGAGAATGGAGGAGAGAGTGGAGGAGAGAATGGAGGAGAGAATGGAGGAGAGTAGAGGAGAGAATGGAGGAGAGAATGGAGGAGATAATGGAGGAGAGAATGGAGGAGAGAATGGAGGAGAGAGTGGAGGAGAGAATGGAGGAGAGAATGGAGGAGAGAATGGAGGAGAGAGTGGAGGAGAGAATGGAGGAGAGAATGGAGGAGAGAATGGAGGAGAGTAGAGGAGAGAATGGAGGAGAGAGTGGAGGAGAGAATGGAGGAGAGAATGGAGGAGAGTAGAGGAGAGAATGGAGGAGAGTAGAGGAGAGAATGGAGGAGAGAGTGGAGGAGAGAATGGAGGAGAGAATGAAGGAGAGTAGAGGAGAGAATGGAGGAGAGAATGGAGGAGAGTGGAGGAGAGAATGGAAGAGAGTGGAGGAGAGAATGGAGGAGAGAATGGAGGAGAATAGAGGAGAGAATGGAGGGGAGAATGGAGGGGAGTGGAGGAGAGAATGGAGGGGAGTGGAGGAGAGAATGGAGGAGAGTGGAGGAGAGAGTGGAGGAGAGAATGGAGGAGAGAATGTAGGAGAGAATGGAGGAGAGTAGAGGAGAGAATGGAGGGGAGAATGGAGGAGAGAATGGAGGGGAGAATGGAGGGGAGAATGGAGGGGAGAATGGAGGGGAGTGGAGGAGAGAATGGAAGAGAGTGGAGGAGAGAATGGAGGAGAGAATGGAGGAGAATAGAGGAGAGAATGGAGGGGAGAATGGAGGGGAGTGGAGGAGAGAATGGAGGGGAGTGGAGGAGAGAATGGAGGAGAGTGGAGGAGAGAGTGGAGGAGAGAATGGAGGAGAGAATGGAGGAGAGAATGGAGGAGAGTAGAGGAGAGAATGGAGGAGAGAATGGAGGAGAATAGAGGAGAGAATGGAGGAGAGAATGGAGGAAAGAATGGAGGAGAATAGAGGAGAGAATGGAGGAGAATAGAGGAGAGAGCGGAGGAGAGAGTGGAGGAGAGTGGAGGAGAGTGGAGGAGAGAATGGAGGAGAGAATGGAGGAGAAGAGAGGAGAGAATGGAGGAGAATAGAGGAGAGTAGAGGAGAGAGCGGAGGAGAGAGTGGAGGAGAGTGGAGGAGACTGGAGGAGAGAATGGAGGAGAATAGAGGAGAGAATAGAGGAGAGTAGAGGAGAGAGCGGAGGAGAGAGTGGAGGAGAGTAGAGGAGAGAGTGGAGGAGAGAATGGAGGAGAATAGAGGAGAGAATGGAGGAGAGAATGGAGGAGAGTAGAGGAGAGAGCGGAGGAGAGTGGAGGAGAATTCTCTCTTTCCTTCCATCTGTCTCTCACACACAGACCACCCCCCCCCCCCCCCCAATTCACCTGGACAGTTAGACTGTTATGGTCAGTCTGTTAAAACATAGAGAGCACATGGATGTGGAGAAGGTGAAGGCTACTCACTGGCATGGCGTTGTTGAGCGTAGTGTTGTACACACAGGAGCGCATGGTGTACTCTGTCAGGCACCCTTCAAACAGCTGGAGAGACTCGGACACCTTGTCCTGGAAGTCCTCCGCAGACTTATTAGTGATCCCAAAGTAGAGGTAGTCGGAGTACAACCTGAGACAACAAACAACAACAACAACACCATCAACATCACCAACAACAACAACAACACCACCATCAACTACAACAACAACACCATCAACAACAACTACAACACCAACACCATCAACATCACCAACAACTACAACAACACCACCATCAACATCACCAACAACAAAGGCCATATTTAAAGGGCCATATTTAAAGGCCATATTTAAAGGGCCATATTTAAAGGCCATATTTAAAGGGCCATATTTAAAGGGCCATATTTAAAGGCCATATTTAAAGGGCCATATTTAAAGGCCATATTTAAAGGGCCATATTTAAAGGCCATATTTAAAGGGCCATATTTAAAGGCCATATTTAAGGGCCATATTTAAAGGCCATATTTAAAGGCCATATTTAAAGGGACATATTTAAGGGCCATATTTAAAGGCCATATTTAAAGGCCATATTTAAAGGGCCATATTAAAAGGCCATATTTAAGGGCCATATTTAAAGGGCCATATTTAAAGACCATATTTAAAGGGCCATATTTAAGGGCCATATTTAAAGACCATATTTAAGGGCCATATTTAAAGGCCATATTTAAAGGCCATATTTAAAGGGCCATATTTAAAGGGCCATATTTAAGGGCCATATTTAAAGGCCATATTTAAAGGCCATATTTAAAGGGACATATTTAAGGGCCATATTTAAAGGCCATATTTAAAGGGCCATATTTAAAGGGATGGTAAATGCTGCAGATGTTTTGGCTCAATTGGAAATTGCCTTTAAAAGCCAAGCGCCACATTGTCGACTATCCACGGTTGGATTGAATCCCGACCAAAGTCATGAGCATCAACTCCGGTACTATGAGAGACAACCTCTCCAAAGTACTGTAGCTTCAATGATTAACCTCCCCTATTGGAATTAGGCCGAAAACCCAAACAAACATGACTTACAATCCGTGCCACCAAAACTCATGTGGTGTCTGGGGTTGTAAACACATTTAGTCTCTCTCTCTCTCTCTCTCTCTCTCTCTCTCTCTCTCTCTCTCTCTCTCTCTCTCTCTCTCTCTCTCTCTCTCTCTCTCTCTCTCTCTCTCTCTCTCTCTCTCTCTCTCTCTCTCTCTCTCTCTCTCTCTCTCTCTCTCTCTCTCTCTCTCTCTCTCTCTCTCTCTCTCTCTCTCTCTCTCTCTCTCTCTCGACTGCTGTGGTTTGACAGACAAAACCAATTAAAGTGAGCCAGTTGAGACATCCACTGAAGTGAAACTCTGTTCAGTCAGAGCAAGAGACAAACTAGTCTGAATTTATAGAGAACGCTGCCAGGCCTTCAGCTATTAGCTCAAACATAATTCCTCCTTCATAACAAACTGCACGTCTCAATCTGAAATACATCTGGAATGGAGTTTGCTCTGCTTTGTGTCTGTGTGTGTCTGTCAGTAGTCAGTAGCAGTAGTAGTAGTAGCAGTAGTAGTAGTAGTATCAGTAGTAGTAGTATAGTAGTAGTAGTATCAGTATTATCAGTAGTAGTATAGTAGTAGTAGTATAGTAGTAGTAGTATCAGTAATATATGTAGTAGTATAGTAGTAGTAGTACAGTAGTAGTAGTATCAGTAGCAGTATTAGTAGTAGTAGTATCAGTAGTATCAGTAGCGGTAGTATCAGTAGCAGTAGTAGTAGTAGTATAGTAGTAGTATAGTAGTAGTAGTACAGTGGTAGTAGTATCAGTAGTAGTATAGTAGTAGTAGTATAGTAGTTGTAGTATCAGAAGTATCAGTAGTAGTATAGTAGTAGTAGTAGTATCAGTAGTATCAGTAGTAGTATAGTAGTAGTAGCATCAGTAGTATCAGTAGCAGTATTAGTAGTAGTAGTATCAGTAGTATCAGTAGCGGTAGTATCAGTAGCAGTAGTAGTAGTATAGTAGTAGTATAGTAGTAGTAGTAGCATAGTAGTAGTAGTAGTATTAATAGTAATAGTAGTAGTAGTAGTAGTAGTATAGTAGTAGTAGTATAGTATTAATAGTAATAGTAGTAGTAGTGGTAGTGGTAGTAGTAGTAGTAGTAGTAGTAGTAGTAGTATTAGTCGTAGTAGCAGTATAGTAGTAGTAGTAGTAGTATTAGTAGTAGTAGTAGAAGTAGTAGCAGTATAGTAGTAGTAGTAGTATAGTAGTAGTGGTATAGTAGCAGTAGTATAGTAGTAGTGGTATAGTAGTAGTAGTATAGTAGTAGTGGTAGTAGTAGTAGTATAGTAGTAGTAGTATAGTAGTAGTCGTAGTATTAGTATTAGTAGTAGTATAGTAGTAGTGATAGTAGTAGTAGTATTAGAAGTAGTAGCAGTATAGTAGTAGTATAGTAGTAGTGGTATAGTAGTAGTAGTAGTATTAATAGTACTAGTAGTAGTATTAGTATTAGTAGTAGTATAGTAGTAGTAGTAGTATAGTAGTAGTATTAGTATTAATAGTAATAGTAGTAGTAGCAGTAGTAATAGTAGTAGTAGTAGTAGTAGTAGTAGTGGTAGTAGTATAGTAGTTGTAGTAGTATTAATAGTAATAGTAGTAGTAGTAGTAGTACCAGTAATAGTAGTAGTAGTAGTAGTAGTAGTATAGTAGTAGTAGTAGTAATAGTAGTAGTATTACTTGTAGTAGTAGTATTAATAGTAATCGTAGTAGTAGTATTAATAGTAATAGTAGTAGTGGTGTTAATATTAATAGTAGTAGTAGTATTAATTGTAGTAGTAGTAGTAGTAGTAGTAGTAGTGGTAGTAGTAGTATTATTAATTGTAGTAGTAATGGTAGTAGTAGTATTATTAATTGTAGTAGTAGTAGTAGTAGTATTAATTGTAGTAGTAGTAGTAGTATTAATTGTAGTAGTAGTAGTATTAATAGTAATAGTAGTAGTATAGTAGTAGTAGTAGTAGTAGTAGTAGTAGTAGTAGTAGTATAGTAGTAGTAGTAGTATAGTAGTAGTAGTATAGTAGTAGTAGTAGTAGTATTAATAGTAATAGTAGTAGTAGTAGTAGTACCAGTAGTAATAGTAGTAGTAGTAGTAGTAGTATAGTAGTAGTAGTAGTAATAGTAGTAGTATTAATTGTAGTAGTAGTAGTAGTATTAATAGTAATAGTAGTAGTAGTATTAATTGTAGTAGTAGTATTAATAGTAATCGTAGTAGTAGTATTAATAGTAATAGTAGTAGTAGTATTAATTGTAGTAGTAGTATTAATAGTAATCGTAGTAGTAGTATTAATAGTAATCGTAGTAGTAGTATTAATAGTAATCGTAGTAGTAGTATTAATAGTAATAGTAGTAGTGGTATTAATAGTAATAGTAGTAGTAGTATTAATTGTAGTAGTAGTAGTAGTAGTAGTAGTAGTAGTAGTAATGGTAGTAGTAGTATTATTAATTGTAGTAGTAGTAGTAGTATTAATTGTAGTAGTAGTAGTATTAATTGTAGTAGTAGTAGTATTAATAGTAATAGTAGTAGCAGTATTAATATTAATAGTAGTAGTAGTATTAATTGTAGTAGTAGTAGTAGTATTAATTGTAGTAGTAGTATTAATAGTAGTAGTAGTATTAATTGTAGTAGTAGTAGTAGTAGTAGTAGTAGTAGTAATGGTAGTAGTAGTATTATTAATTGTAGTAGTAGTAGTAGTAGTAGTATTATTAATTGTAGTAGTAGTAGTATTATTAATTGTTGTAGTAGTAGTAGTATTAATAGTAATAGTAGTAGCAGTATTAATATTAATAGTAGTAGTAGTATTAATTGTAGTAGTAGTAGTAGTATTAATTGTAGTAGTAGTATTAATTGTAGTAGTAGCAGTATTAATATTAATAGTAGTAGTAGTATTAATTGTAGTAGTAGTAGTAGTAATGGTAGTAGTAGTAGTATTAATAGCAGTTACAGTACCTCTCTACAGGGTCTCTCAGCATGACGATGAACCTTGCGTCAGGCTGAAGGGTGTGGATAAAGTCCTGGATGAGGAAGGGTGGCTCCACCTCCGCCTCAGTCGAGTTCTCATAGAAATACGCCCAGGCATTGTTGTCCCACATGGTGGACGCACTGGCCTCTCCTGGAAAACAGACAAACAAACAAACAGAAACACACGGTTTATTGATTTGCATAAAAAGACAAAGGAAGTAACATGAATACAGTGTAAAGAGTTCAGGAAGTAATTGCTGGAGAGGACAGTGCGTCTATATAAACCTCCTCCGTTGGGACATTCCATAATTAATCACAGAGAAGCATTAATGCCCTTCTTCACCTTATATTAGTGTTCTCCTCCTCCAATGTGCTGTCATTATAATACTGTAGTGTCCTCCTCCTTCAATGTGCTGTCATTATAATACTGTAGTGTCCTCCTTCAATGTGCTGTCATTATAACACTGTAGTGTCCTCCTCCTTCAATGTGCTGTCATTATAATACTGTAGTGTCCTCCTTCAATGTGCTGTCATTATAATACTGTAGTGTCCTCCTCCTTCAATGTGCTGTCATTATAATACTGTAGTGTCCTCCTCCTTCAATGTGCTGTCATTATAATACTGTAGTGTCCTCCTCCTTCAATGTGCTGTCATTATAATACTGTAGTGTCCTCCTCCTCAATGTGCTGTCATTATAATACTGTCCTCCTCCTCAATGTCATTATAATACTGTAGTGTCCTCCTCCAATGTGCTGTCATTATAATACTGTAGTGTCCTCCTTCAATGTGCTGTCATTATAATACTGTAGTGTCCTCCTTCAATGTGCTGTCATTATAATACTGTAGTGTTCTCCTCCTTCAATGTGCTGTCATTATAATAATGTAGTGTCCTCCTTCAATGTGCTGTCATTATAATACTGTAGTGTCCTCCTCCTTCAATGTGCTGTCATTATAATACTGTAGTGTCCTCCTCCTTCAATGTGCTGTCATTATAATACTGTAATGTGTCATTATAATACTCCTCCTTCAATGTGCTGTCATTATAATACTGTAGTGTCCTCCTTCAATGTGCTGTCATTATAATACTGTAGTGTCCTCCTCCTCCAATGTGCTGTCATTATAATACTGTAGTGTCCTCCTTCAATGTGCTGTCATTATAATACTGTAGTGTCCTCCTTCAATGTGCTGTCATTATAATACTGTAGTGTCCTCCTCCTTCAATGTGCTGTCATTATAATACTGTAGTGTCCTCCTTCAATGTGCTGTCATTATAATACTGTAGTGTCCTCCTCCTTCAATGTGCTGTCATTATAATACTGTAGTGTCCTCCTTCAATGTGCTGTCATTATAATACTGTAGTGTCCTCCTCCTTCAATGTGCTGTCATTATAATACTGTAGTGTCCTCCTTCAATTCAATAATACTGTAGTGTCTGTCATTATAATACTGTAGTGTCCTCCTCCTTCAATGTGCTGTCATTATAATACTCCTCCTCAATGTGCTGTCATTATAATACTGTCAATGTGTGTCATTATAATACTGTAGTGTCTCCTTCAATGTGCTGTCATTATAATACTGTAGTGTCCTCCTCCTTCAATGTGCTGTCATTATAATACTGTAGTGTCCTCCTCCTTCAATGTGCTGTCATTATAATACTGTAGTGTCCTCCTCCTTCAATGTGCTGTCATTATAATACTGTAGTGTCCTCCTTCAATGTGCTGTCATTATAATACTGTGTCCTCCTCCTTCAATGTGTCCTCCTCCTTCAATGTGCTGTCATTATAATACTGTAGTGTCCTCCTCCTTCAATGTGCTGTCATTATAATACTGTAGTGTCCTCCTCCTTCAATGTGCTGTCATTATAATACTGTAGTGTCCTCCTCCTTCAATGTGCTGTCATTATAATACTGTAGTGTCCTCCTTCAATGTGCTGTCATTATAATACTGTAGTGTCCTCCTCAATGTGCTCATTATAATAATGTGCTGTCATTATAATAATACTGTAGTGTCCTCCTCCTTCAATGTGCTGTCATTATAATACTGTGCTGTCATTATAATACTGTGTCCTCCTCCTTCAATGTGCTGTCATTATAATACTGTAGTGTCCTCCTTCAATGTGCTGTCATTATAATACTGTAGTGTCCTCCTTCAATGTGCTGTCATTATAATACTGTAGTGTCCTCCTCCTTCAATGTGCTGTCATTATAATACTGTAGTGTCCTCCTCCTTCAATGTGCTGTCATTATAATACTGTAGTGTCCTCCTTCAATGTGCTGTCATTATAATACTGTAGTGTCCTCCTCCTTCAATGTGCTGTCATTATAATACTGTAGTGTCCTCCTCCTTCAATGTGCTGTCATTATAATACTGTAGTGTCATTATTCCTCCTTCAATGTGCTGTCATTATAATACTGTAGTGTCCTCCTCCTCAATGTGCTGTCATTATAATACTGTAGTGTCCTCCTTCAATGTGCTGTCATTATAATACTGTAGTGTCCTCCTCCTTCAATGTGCTGTCATTATAATACTGTAGTGTCCTCCTCCTTCAATGTGCTGTCATTATAATACTGTAGTGTCCTCCTTCAATGTGCTGTCATTATAATACTGTAGTGTCCTCCTCCTTCAATGTGCTGTCATTATAATACTGTAGTGTCCTCCTCCTTCAATGTGCTGTCATTATAATACTGTAGTGTCCTCCTCCTTCAATGTGCTGTCATTATAATACTGTAGTGTCCTCCTCCTTCAATGTGCTGTCATTATAATACTGTAGTGTCCTCCTCCTTCAATGTGCTGTCATTATAATACTGTAGTGTCCTCCTCCTTCAATGTGCTGTCATTATAATACTGTAGTGTCCTCCTCCTTCAATGTGTCATTATAATGTCATTATAATACTGTAGTGTCCTCCTCCTCAATGTGCTGTCAGTGTCCTCCTCCTCAATGTGCTGTCATTATAATACTGTAGTGTCCTCCTCCTTCAATGTGCTGTCATTATAATACTGTAGTGTCCTCCTTCAATGTGCTGTCATTATAATACTGTAGTGTCCTCCTCCTTCAATGTGCTGTCATTATAATACTGTAGTGTCCTCCTCCTTCAATGTGCTGTCATTTAACACTGTAGTGTCCTCCTCCTTCAATGTGCTGTCATTATAATACTGTAGTGTCCTCCTCAATGTGCTTCAATGTGCTGTCATTATAATACTGTAGTGTCCTCCTTCAATGTGCTGTCATTATAATACTGTAGTGTCCTCCTCCTCCAATGTGCTGTCATTATAATACTGTAGTGTCCTCCTCCTTCAATGTGCTGTCATTATAATACTGTAGTGTCCTCCTCCTCCAATGTGCTGTCATTATAATAATGTAGTGTCCTCCTCCTTCAATGTGCTGTCATTATAATACTGTAGTGTCCTCCTCCTGTCATTATAATACTGTAGTGTCCTCCTCCTTCAATGTGCTGTCATTATAATACTGTAGTGTCCTCCTCCTTCAATGTGCTGTCATTATAATACTGTAGTGTCCTCCTTCAATGTGCTGTCATTATAATACTGTAGTGTCCTCCTCCTTCAATGTGCTGTCATTATAATACTGTAGTGTCCTCCTTCAATGTGCTGTCATTATAATACTGTAGTGTCCTCCTCCTCCAATGTGCTGTCATTATAATACTGTAGTGTCCTCCTCCTTCAATGTGCTGTCATTATAATACTGTAGTGTCCTCCTCCTTCAATGTGCTGTCATTATAATACTGTAGTGTCCTCCTCCTTCAATGTGCTGTCATTATAATACTGTAGTGTCCTCCTCCTCCAATGTGCTGTCATTATAATACTGTAGTGTCCTCCTTCAATGTGCTGTCATTATAATACTGTAGTGTCCTCCTCCTTCAATGTGCTGTCATTATAATACTGTAGTGTCCTCCTTCCTTCAATGTGCTGTCATTATAATACTGTAGTGTCCCTCCTTCAATGTGCTGTCATTATAATACTGTAGTGTCCTCCTCCTTCAATGTGCTGTCATTATAATACTGTGCTGTCAGTGTCCTCCTCTTCAATGTGCTGTCATTATAATACTGTAGTGTCCTCCTCCTTCAATGTGCTGTCATTATAATACTGTAGTGTCCTTATAATACTCCTCCTCAATGTGCTGTCATTATAATACTGTAGTGTCCTCCTCCTTCAATGTGCTGTCATTATAATACTGTAGTGTCCTCCTCCTTCAATGTGCTGTCATTATAATACTGTAGTGTCCTCCTCCTTCAATGTGCTGTCATTATAATACTGTAGTGTCCTCCTTCAATGTGCTGTCATTATAATACTGTAGTGTCCTCCTCCTTCAATGTGCTGTCATTATAATACTGTAGTGTCCTCCTCCAATGTGCTGTCATTATAATACTGTAGTGTCCTCCTCCTTCAATGTGCTGTCATTATAATACTGTAGTGTCCTCCTCCTTCAATGTGCTGTCATTATAATACTGTAGTGTCCTCCTCCTTCAATGTGCTGTCATTATAATACTGTAGTGTCCTCCTCCTTCAATGTGCTGTCATTATAATACTGTAGTGTCCTCCTTCAATGTGCTGTCATTATAATACTGTAGTGTCCTCCTCCTCCAATGTGCTGTCATTATAATACTGTAGTGTCCTCCTCCTTCAATGTGCTGTCATTATAATACTGTAGTGTCCTCCTCCTTCAATGTGCTGTCATTATAATACTGTAGTGTCCTCCTCCTTCAATGTGCTGTCATTATAATACTGTAGTGTCCTCCTCCTCCAATGTGCTGTCATTATAATACTGTAGTGTCCTCCTCCTTCAATGTGCTGTCATTATAATACTGTAGTGTCCTCCTTCAATGTGCTGTCATTATAATACTGTAGTGTCCTCCTCCTTCAATGTGCTGTCATTATAATACTGTAGTGTCCTCCTTCAATAATACTGTGCTGTCATTATAATACTGTAGTGTCCTCCTCCTTCAATGTGCTGTCATTATAATACTGTAGTGTCCTCCTTCAATGTGCTGTCATTATAATACTGTAGTGTCCTCCTCCTTCATTATAATACTGTGCTGTCATTATAATACTGTAGTGTCCTCCTCCTCCAATGTGCTGTCATTATAATACTGTAGTGTCCTCCTTCAATGTGCTGTCATTATAATACTGTAGTGTCCTCCTCCTCCAATGTGCTGTCATTATAATACTGTAGTGTCCTCCTTCAATGTGCTGTCATTATAATACTGTAGTGTCCTCCTCCTTCAATGTGCTGTCATTATAATACTGTAGTGTCCTCCTCCTCAATGTGCTGTCATTATAATACTGTAGTGTCCTCCTCCTTCAATGTGCTGTCATTATAATACTGTAGTGTCCTCCTCCTTCAATGTGCTGTCATTATAATACTGTAGTGTCCTCCTTCAATGTGCTGTCATTATAATACTGTAGTGTCCTCCTCCTCAATGTGCTGTCATTATAATACTGTAGTGTCCTCCTCCTTCAATGTGCTGTCATTATAATACTGTAGTGTCCTCCTCCTTCAATGTGCTGTCAGTGTCCTCCTCCTTCAATGTGCTGTCATTATATACTCCTCCTTCAATGTGCTGTCATTATAATACTGTAGTGTCCTCCTTCAATGTGCTGTCATTATAATACTGTAGTGTCCTCCTTCAATGTGCTGTCATTATAATACTGTAGTGTCCTCCTCCTTCAATGTGCTGTCATTATAATACTGTAGTGTCCTCCTCCTTCAATGTGCTGTCATTATAATACTGTAGTGTCCTCCTTCAATGTGCTGTCATTATAATACTGTAGTGTCCTCCTCCTTCAATGTGCTGTCATTATAATACTGTAGTGTCCTCCTTCAATGTGCTGTCATTATAATACTGTAGTGTCCTCCTTGTGCATTATAATACTGTAGTGTCCTCCTCCTTCAATGTCATTATAATACTGTAGTGTCCTCCTTCAATGTGCTGTCATTATAATACTGTAGTGTCCTCCTTCAATGTGCTGTCATTATAATACTGTAGTGTCCTCCTCCTTCAATGTGCTGTCATTATAATACTGTAGTGTCCTCCTTCAATGTGCTGTCATTATAATACTGTAGTGTCCTCCTTCAATGTGCTGTCATTATAATACTGTAGTGTCCTCCTCCTTCAATGTGCTGTCATTATAATACTGTAGTGTCCTCCTTCTTCAATGTGCTGTCATTATAATACTGTAGTGTCCTCCTCCTTCAATGTGCTGTCATTATAATACTGTAGTGTCCTCCTCCTTCAATGTGCTGTCATTATAATACTGTAGTGTCCTCCTCCTTCAATGTGCTGTCATTATAATACTGTAGTGTCCTCCTTCAATGTGCTGTCATTATAATACTGTAGTGTCCTCCTCCTTCAATGTGCTGTCATTATAATACTGTAGTGTCCTCCTTCAATGTGCTGTCATTATAATACTGTAGTGTCCTCCTCCTTCAATGTGCTGTCATTATAATACTGTAGTGTCCTCCTCCTTCAATGTGCTGTCATTATAATACTGTAGTGTCCTCCTCCTTCAATGTGCTGTCATTATAATACTGTAGTGTCCTCCTCCTCCTTCAATGTGCTGTCATGTCATTATAATACTGTAGTGTCCTCCTCCTTCAATGTGCTGTCATTATAATACTGTAGTGTCCTCCTCCTCCAATGTGCTGTCATTATAATACTGTAGTGTCCTCCTCCTTCAATGTGCTGTCATTATAATACTGTAGTGTCCTCCTCCTCCAATGTGCTGTCATTATAATAATGTAGTGTCCTCCTCCTTCAATGTGCTGTCATTATAATACTGTAGTGTCCTCCTCCTCCAATGTGCTGTCATTATAATACTGTAGTGTCCTCCTCCTTCAATGTGCTGTCATTATAATACTGTAGTGTCCTCCTCCTTCAATGTGCTGTCATTATAATACTGTAGTGTCCTCCTCCTTCAATGTGCTGTCATTATAATACTGTAGTGTCCTCCTCCTTCAATGTGCTGTCATTATAATACTGTAGTGTCCTCCTCCTTCAATGTGCTGTCATTATAATACTGTAGTGTCCTCCTTCAATGTGCTGTCATTATAATACTGTAGTGTCCTCCTCCTTCAATGTGCTGTCATTATAATACTGTAGTGTCCTCCTTCAATGTGCTGTCATTATAATACTGTAGTGTCCTCCTCCTCCAATGTGCTGTCATTATAATACTGGAGTGTCCTCCTCCTTCAATGTGCTGTCATTATAATACTGTAGTGTCCTCCTCCTCCAATGTGCTGTCATTATAATACTGTAGTGTCCTCCTTCAATGTGCTGTCATTATAATACTGTAGTGTCCTCCTCCTTCAATGTGCTGTCATTATAATACTGTAGTGTCCTCCTCCTTCAATGTGCTGTCATTATAATACTGTAGTGTCCTCCTTCAATGTGCTGTCATTATAATACTGTAGTGTCCTCCTCCTCCAATGTGCTGTCATTATAATACTGTAGTGTCCTCCTCCTTCAATGTGCTGTCATTATAATACTGTAGTGTCCTCCTCCTTCAATGTGCTGTCATTATAATACTGTAGTGTCCTCCTCCTCCAATGTGCTGTCATTATAATACTGTAGTGTTTCCTATGAAGATGTTGTGTTGATATTAAAGGAGTTTTACCTATGATGATGTTGTGTTGCTCTGGGGCTCCTGAGTGGGCGTTTCCCATCAGGTTGTCTTGGATCTGATAGGCTGCCAGGTCAAACAGATCCAAATAGTCTTCCACTGGGTAACGGTCATGGAACCCCTCACTCAGACGGATTATACCTGGAGGGAGGGAGGAGAGAGGGAGGGAGGGAGAGGGGGAGGGAGGAGGAGGAGGGAGGGAGGGAGGGAGGGAGGGAGGGAGGGAGGGAGGGAGGGAGGGAGGGAGGGAGGGAGGGAGGGAGGGGGAGGGAGGGAGGGAGGAGGGAGGAGAGGGAGGAGGGGGGGAGGGAGGGAGGGAGGGAGGGAGGAGGGAGGGAGGGAGGAGAGAGGGAGGGAGGGAGGGGGAGGGAGGGAGGGAGGAGAGGGGGGAGGGAGGGAGAGGGGAGGGAGGAGAGATGGAGGGTGGGAGTGAGGGAGGAGAGAGGGAGGGAGGGGGGGGAGGGGCTGTCATTATAATACTGTAGTGTCCTCCTCCTTCAATATGTCATTATAACACTGGGGAGGGAGAGGGGGAGGAGAGGAGGGAGGGTGGGAGTGAGGGAGGAGAGAGGGGAGGGAGGGAGGGGGAGGGAGGGAAGGAGGGAGGGAAGGAGGGAGGAGAGAGGGAGGAGAGGGGGGAGGGAGGGAGGGAGGGAGGGAGGAGGGAGGGGGGGGAGAGGTAAGGATGGGAGAGGGAGGGAGGAGAGAGGGAGGGAGGAGAGAGGGAGGGATGGGGCGAGGGAGGGAGGGAGGAGAGGGAGGGAGGGAGGAGGGAGGAGAGAGGGAGGCAGGTGGAGGGTGGAGGGGGAGAGGGAGGGAGGGGGGAAAGGGGGAAGGGAGAGAGGGAGGGGAGGGGGAGATGGCATGTGGGGAGAGAGGAAGGGAGGGAACGGAGAGAGAACGATAGACAAAGAATGATAGAGAGAGAGAGAAACAGAAAAATAGAGGGAGAAAGCAACATTAGGAAATGTCTCCTCTCAAGTCCTTCATAGATACTAAAACCGCTCAGCCTGTCTACAGTTTTAGTCCAGGTCAAAGCACTACCTGACATGTTGTGCTTCACGTAAACCCACAGGGTCAGATTAATCTATACAGCTACATGAGTCTGTATCTCGTAAACCCACAGGGTCAGCTTGATCTATACAACTACATGTTGTGCTTCACGTAAACCCACAGGGTCAGCTTGATCTATACAGCTACATGTTGTGCTTCACGTAAACCCACAGGGTCAGCTTGATCTATACAACTACATGTTGTGCTTCACGTAAACCCACAGGGTCAGCTTGGTCTATACAGGGACATGTTGTGCTTCACGTAAACCCACAGGGTCAGCTTGATCTATACAGCTACATGTTGTGCTTCACGTAAACCCACAGGGTCAGCTTGATCTATACAGCTACATGTTGTACTTCACGTAAACCCACAGGGTCAGCTTGATCTATACAACTACATGTTGTGCTTCACGTAAACCCACAGGGTCAGCTTGATCTATACAGGGACATGAGTCTGTTTCTCGTAAACCCACAGGGTCAGCTTGATCTATACAGGGACATGAGTCTGTTTCACGTAAACCCACAGGGTCAGCTTGATCTATACAGGGACATGTTGTGCTTCACGTAAACCCACAGGGTCAGCTTGGTCTATACAGCTACATGAGTCTGTTTCACGTAAACCCACAGGGTCAGATTGATCTATACAGGGACATGTTGTGCTTCACGTAAACCCACAGGGTCAGCTTGATCTATACAGCTACATGTTGTGCTTCACGTAAACCCACAGGGTCAGCTTGATCTATACAGCTACATGTTGTGCTTCACGTAAACCCACAGGGTCAGCTTGGTCTATACAGCTACATGTTATGATTCACGTAAACCCACAGGGTCAGCTTGATCTATACAGGGACATGTTGTGCTTCACGTAAACCCACAGGGTCAGCTTGATCTATACAGCTACATGAGTCTGTTTCTCGTAAACCCACAGGGTCAGATTGATCTATACAGGGACATGTTGTGCTTCACGTAAACCCACAGGGTCAGCTTGGTCTATACAGGGACATGTTGTCCTTCACATAAACCCACAGGGTCAGCTTGATCTATACAGGGACATGTTGTCCTTCACATAAACCCACAGGGTCAGCTTGATCTATACAGGGACATGTTGTCCTTCACATAAACCCACAGGGTCAGCTTGATCTATACAGCTACATGTTGTGCTTCACGTAAACCCACAGGGTCAGCTTGATCTATATAGGGACATGTTGTGCTTCACGTAAACCCACAGGGTCAGCTTGATCTATACAGGGACATGAGTCTGTTTCTAGTCACAGTGAACCAGAATTACCAGACTGTAGCCTGAGCGCCGCAGGGCCAGGTGACATACTGTTTCACTGTTATCAACAGACTGATATGATTATACACCTAGGCTGTGTTCCAAATGGAATCCTTTTCCCCTAGGTAGTGCACTCCTTGTCCCCTAGGTAGTGTACTCCTTGTCCCCTAGGTAGTGCACTCCTTGTCCCCTAGGTAGTGTACTCCTTGTCCCCTAGGTAGTGCACTCCTTGTCCCCTAGGTAGTGTACTCCTTGTCCCCTAGGTAGTGCACTCCTTGTCCCCTAGGTAGTGCACTACTTTTGACAAGTGCCTATTGAGACTAGGGTTCCATTTGGGAGATATACATACAGTATAACACTACAGTTAGTTTTCCCCAGGATTAGAGTCTGAGCTCAGATTAGAGTCCTTTATATATACAGTATAACACTACAGTTAGTTTTCCCCAGGATTAGAGTCTGAGCTCAGATTAGAGTCCTTTATATATACAATATGACACAACAGTTAGTTTTCCCCAGGATTAGAGGCTGAGCTCAGATTAGAGGCTTTCATACAGTATAACACTACAGTTAGTTTTCCCCAGGATTAGAGTCTGAGCTCAGATTAGAGTCCTTTATATATACAATATGACACTACAGTTAGTTTTCCCCAGGATTAGAGGCTGAGCTCAGATTAGAGGCTTTCATACAGTATAACACTACAGTTAGTTTTCCCCAGGATTAGAGTCTGAGCTCAGATTAGAGTCCTTTATATATACAGTATAACACTACAGTTAGTTTTCCCCAGGATTAGAGACTGAGCTCAGATTAGTGGCTTTCATACAGTATAACACTACAGTTAGTTTTCCCCAGGATTAGAGGCTGAGCTCAGATTAGAGGCTTTCATACAGTATAACACTACAGTTAGTTTTCCCCAGGATTAGAGGCTGAGTTCAGATTAGAGGCTTTCATACAGTATAACACTACAGTTAGTTTTCCCCAGGATTAGAGTCTGAGCTCAGATTAGAGTCCTTTATATATACAGTATAACACTACAGTTAGTTTTCCCCAGGATTAGAGACTGAGCTCAGATTAGAGGCTTTCATACAGTATAACACTACAGTTAGTTTTCCCCAGGATTAGAGGCTGAGCTCAGATTAGAGGCTTTCATACAGTATAACACTACAGTTAGTTTTCCCCAGGATTAGAGGCTGAGCTCAGAATTAGAGACTTTGTGGTTCGACAGTATAAACCACTACCCTATTACACAATAAACACCTTGGATTGTAAATCCTCACAACACTTGTAGGATTTCTCATCTTCAATGTCCCTGAATAACAATGCTCGGTTGCAGTACACGGTCCTGTTAGCAGGGATTGTCATGAGACTGGAGGCAGCACTATGTCTACTAGATGGGCCAGATGCAAACAGTAAAATGTCATTATCGTGTAGAGAGAGAGAGAGGGGAGAAGGAGAGGGAGGGAGAGAGAGAGAGAGAGAGAGAGAGGAGAGAGAGAGAGAGAGGGAGGGAGAGAGAGAGAGGGGAGAGAGAGAGAGAGAGAGAGAGAGAGAGAGAGAGAGAGAGAGAGAGAGAGAGAGAGAGAGAGAGAGAGAGAGAGAGAGAGAGAGAGAGAGAGAGAGAGAGAGAGAGAGAGAGAGAGAGAGAGAGAGGGGGAGGATGAGTATCACTAAATTCCTCTCGCCAAAAGCCGCAAATCTAATTTCCTGTTTTGAAGAGGTCTTGAAGTTCAGTTTCTTCTCATTGAGGTCAACTGTCACCATGACTCCCTGTTCTGTTTTCACGCACCTACAACTTCCATACAGTCCCATCTGTGGCGGCTGATAGCCTTTTCCCATTACAGAGGCACATGGCAGAACAGCACAGAGTATTACACAGAGGGATGAACTCAACACATTCCTCAACGTCCCCAGACAACAGGTTATTAAATCTGTGTGTGTTCATAACTTCCACCTCTATATATATATATATATACACACACACAGACACAGACACAGACACGCACACACACACGCACACACACGCACACACACACACACACAGACACACACACACAGACACAGACACACACACACACACACACACACACACACACAGACACACAGACACACAGACACACAGACACACAGACACACAGACACACAGACACACAGACACACAGACACACAGACACTCACAAACTCACACTCACACAGACACACACACACACAGACAGACACAGACACAGACACACACACACACACACACACACACAGTTGGATTTGTACTGTAGCATTTGACAGGATATCTAATGATGCAATACCATCACAACAGGAAAGCGCTGGTTAATTTATACTCCACACACACACCCATACACCCTGGTTAATTTATACTCCACACACACACCCATACACCCTGGTTAATTTATACTCCACACACACACCCATACACCCTGGTTAATTTATACTCCACACACACACACACACACCACACACTACACACACCGACACACACACTACACACACCGACACACACACCACTACACACACCGACAATTTATACACCCACACACACACACCATACACCCTGGTTAATTTATACACTACACACACCCATACACCCTGGTTAATTTTATAGAGCAACACACACACACACTACACACACACACACTACACACACTACACACTACACACACACCACACACTACACACACTACACACACCGTTAATTTACACACTACACACACTACACACACACACACCATACACACACTACACACACCGACACACACACTACACCACACACACTACACACACACTACACACACACTACACACACCGACACACACACTACACACACCGACACACACACTACACACACACACACACACACTACACACACACTACACACACCCATACACCCACGCCCCCCAGCAGATACTCTTATCCAGAGCAACACACACACACACTACACACACCGACACACACACACACCACTACACACACACCGCACACACACACACTACACACACACTACACACACCGACACACACACTACACACACACACACACACACTACACACACCGACACACACACACACCACACACTACACACACACCTGCACGGCACACTGCAATAGAGCTTCAAGGACTAATGGACTGCTCTGTCAGTTTTTAGTGGCTTTGGCCACATCCCCAACGTAAGGTCAGGGTCGGCTCTTGCCGTTTGGGGGCCCTAAGAACATTTTTGTTTGGGGGAGGCCCCCCACCTCACAGCAAAACATTTTAATGGCCCCCCTCTTGATGGTGGAAAGAAACATTTACGTTTTAAAGCAAATATCCTGCAATTCTACTGGAGGCCAGGGCCCTGGAGGTCAGGGCCCCTGGAGGTCAGGGCCCCTGGAGGTCAGGGTCCCTGGAGGTCAGGGCCCCTGGAGGTCAGTATTCGGTATTCGACTGTATTCGGTATTCGGCTGTTCGGCTGTTGGAAGGACCAAGGTGCAGCGTGGTACCTGTTTATACTTTGTTTTGAACTGAAAAGAGAACGAACGAAGAGCCAGTCCTGTCAGGTGCAGAAAGACACAGAAAACAGAAAATAACTACCCACAAAAACACTGTGGGAAAAAGCTACCTAAGTATGGTTCCCAGTCAGAGACCACGATAGACAGCTGTCCCTGATTGGACACCATACCTGGCCAAAAACAACAACAAAAAAGAACATAGAACGACAATTCGGCCAGGATTACTACATGTTTAAGTGTAAAAAATTGTAAATTGTTTTCCTCATTAATCTACACACCATATTCCACAGTGACATCACAATACCCCATAATGACATCACAATACCCCATAATGACATCACAATACCCCATATTGACAAAGCAAAAACTATTTTTTTTTTTGAAATGTTTGCAAATTTATGAAAAAAAAAGCTAAATAGAAGCTAAATACCTTATTTACATAAGGAGATTAGTCAGGATCGAGGGAAAGATAAACGGAGCAAAGTACAGAGAGATCCTTGATGAAAACCTGCTCCAGAGCACTCAGAACCTCAGACTGTGGTGAAGGTTCACCTTCCAACAGGACAACGACCCTAAGCACACAGCCAAGACAACACAGGAGTGGATTCGGGACAAGTCTCTGAATGTCCAGCCAGAGCCCGGACTTGAACCCGATCTAACATCTCTGGAGAGACCTGAAAATAGCTGTGCAGCAACGCTCCCCATCCAACCTGACAGAGCTTGAGAGGATCTGCAGAGAAGAATGGGAGAAACTCCCCAAATACAGGTGTGCCAAGTTTGTAGCATCATACCCAAGAAGACTCAAGGCTGTAATCGCTGCCAAAGGTGCTTCAACAAAGTACTGAGTAAAGGGTCTGAATACTTATGTAAATGTGATATTTAACTTTATTATTTTTAATAACTTTGCAAAAATGTCTAAAAACCTGTTTTTGCTTTGTTAATATGGGGTATTGTGATGTCATTATGGGGTATTGTGATGTCATTATGGGGTATTGTGATGTCATTATGGGGTATTGTGATGTCAATATAGGGTATTGTGTGTAGATTGATGAAGGGAAAAAACAATTTAATACATTTTAGAATAAGGCTGTAACGTAACAAAATGTGGAAAAAGTGAAGGGGTCTGAATACCTTCTGAATGCACAACATATACTATATTAAGAAGAGCTCTGAGTAATGACGACTGGGGCCTACTGTAGCGGGAAAGAAACCGGCTCTGAGTAATGATGACTGGGGCCTACTGTATCAGGAAAGAAACCGGCTCTGAGTAATGATGACTGGGGCCTACTGTATCAGGAAAGAAACCGGCTCTGAGTAATGATGACTGGGGCCTACTGTATCAGGAAAGAAACCGGCTCTGAGTAATGATGACTGGGGCCTACTGTAGCGGGAAAGAAACCGGCTCTGAGTAATGATGACTGGGGCCTACTGTATCAGGAAAGAAACCGGCTCTGAGTAATGATGACTGGGGCCTACTGTATCAGGAAAGAAACCGGCTCTGAGTAATGATGACTGGGGCCTACTGTATCAGGAAAGAAACCGGCTCTGAGTAATGATGACTGGGGCCTACTGTAGCGGGAAAGAAAACAAATACCCTGAAACATTATCATCTAAAAAAGAGAAGCACCATACTTTGAAAATATCCTGTAAAATACCTTGAAAATACCCTGTAAAACACCCTGTAAAATACCCTGTAAAACACCCTGTAAAATACCTTGAAAATACCCTGTAAAACACCCTGTCAAATACCCTGTCAAATACCCTGTAAAATACTCTGTAAAACACCCTGTAAAACACCCTGTCAAATACCCTGTAAAACACCCTGTCAAATACCCTGTAAAACACCCTGTAAAATACCCTGTAAAACACCCTGTAAAACACCCTGTAAAATACCCTGTAAAATACCCTGTAAAATACCCTGTAAAACACCCTGTAAAACACCCTGTAAAATACCCTGTAAAACACCCTGTAAAATACCCTGTAAAACACCCTGTAAAATACCCTGTAAAATACCCTGTAAAATACCCTGTAAAACACCCTGTAAAATACCCTGTAAAATACCCTGTAAAACACCCTTTAAAATACTCTTTAAAACACCCTGTAAAACACCCTGTAAAACACCCTGTAAAACACCCTGTAAAATACCCTGTAAAATACCCTGTAAAACACCCTGTAAAATACCTTGAAAATACCCTGTAAAACACCCTGTAAAACACCCTGTCAAATACCCTGTAAAATACCCTGTAAAACACCCTGTCAAATACCCTGTAAAACACCCTGTCAAATACCCTGTAAAACACCCTGTAAAATACCCTGTAAAACACCCTGTAAAATACCCTGTAAAATACCCTGTAAAATACCCTGTAAAACACCCTGTAAAACACCCTGTAAAATACCCTGTAAAACACCCTGTAAAATACCCTGTAAAACACCCTGTAAAATACCCTGTAAAATACCCTGTAAAATACCCTGTAAAACACCCTGTAAAATACCCTGTAAAATACCCTGTAAAACACCCTT